>NC_060254.1:82874886-83175055 GCF_921293095.1 Ischnura elegans | reverse complement strand
CTCGGGCGTTTAACTTCCTCATGGGAATTGCTCTATCTCGAGGCGGAAATGTCAATACTCAGAATTGAGGGAAAGGAAAATGAGTGGTTGGTGCAAGATGGAGGCTTTACACCCGTCGCCAAAGTATTCTGCATTAATCTTGAGATGCACGTGTCTCTCCCTTCAATTACCTCTCTATAACCATCTCGTGGCTCTGGGGCAGTTGAATGCGTTTGAAGCCCTTTGATTGGCTGCTGCACGCTCTCCAAATTAGATCGGAAGGGAACTTTGACAAGAAGTATTAGCTCATCTCCGACGAGTTTTTGAGTCTGGAGCGATATATTATACCTTTAATACTCTCTATCCTAAAAGCAAAGAAAGTTACTTACGTAATCTGTAATTAGGGCCATCTTTATCTTGTCGGAAGCTAAGCAATTTCTCGAGATGAAATCAATCAATTGGGAATAGTTAAATGGAAAAATCTGTATTAAGCTAAGCAATTTCTCTTGATGAAATGAATCAATTGGAAATAGTTAACTGGAAAAATCTGTATTAACGAGTAGCATCCTATTTTATCTTGCTCAAACCGAGTGTCAGCAAATATATGATTGGAATTTTGCAAATATATAGATGATAGAATTTCCCGTTTTATCTTTTAACGGCTTCCCTTTAGGATTAACTACGATTTTATTTTTAGGAGTAGTTCATATTTTACTTAATATCATTTAGAGATAATTTAAAATTTGACGGTGTTTTTAAGCAGGGTATATAAATAAAATAACGTGTCATTGTGGCAGCAAATGCCTTTTTGTGGTATAGAGAGAGAATACAATCTTTTTATGAATGCCTTCCGAAAATGTGATGCGAGTGTTCTGGTAACTGACAAGAAGATCGATTTCCGTTTTAATATGGAAAGTGTATACATTTTACAGCAAAAGTTTCTTTTAAATTTATTCTTCACACCTTTTAAGACATGATTTAACTAGGTTTTAGAATACAGTAAAATGTTTCTGAATTAGAATTAAGTAAAGTTAATTTTGATATGCCCTATCTTGCATTCATATTAATTCTACGTAAGTATTTTAATGCGTTAGTGAAAAATACTTTAAGCTAAAATTCAGCCCTTTACATGTGTAACTTAACTGTAGCATTGAGCTAACGAAAGCAGCCGAGTGTTTACTACTGTTTTAATGTTAGTCGATGTTTTTCTTCACATTCTATTTAGGAAATTTTTCATTCAAGTTTCTTTCCTCTTCCGATGAATGTTAGGAAGAAGGCATTGTTCAGCATAAATTTAATAAGAGAGAAATATTCCTGTATCCTCAGCTCAGTCTTTCACAGCATATCACACTCTCAAGAATTTGAAGGATTCTCGGAAATCTAAGGAATCTCGTTTGAGAAAGCTTAATAATGTACTTAAAACTGCAATCAATTTTCGCAAAAACTCCATGACCTAGATAATACGCTTTTTTATATACGTGATGTGGAGAACATTATTACTCTTATGGATACGTTCTAAAATGAGTATTTCCAAGAAATTCAGCATTTTATAATATTTGTAGTTTTTTAAGTTAGTCGATTTTTTCTCGTTTAGGGAATGATTATAAATACCCTTAAAACACATCGTAATTTTTTTTGACGCAGTAATGGGCAAAAATAAGTGCCTACGTAGTATAACATAAGGTACCGAGACACCTCTGGAATTTCATCGTATTGCATTTCTCATGACTGCTACTTTTTATCGAAACTATTCTTAATTTGATGCGCATTTTCTGTAGATTCTATGCTATAAATTGTATTTTTTGTTTCGATTTTTTTCCACAAAAAAATGTAAAATTCATTTTAGCCTCTCGCAATCGCTTCGAAAAATTCTTTATTTTATGAGAGGAAAGAATTTCCTTGGGTGCCTCACTCATTTTGATTACTTTTAGCTGACGTTGCATGAATAACGCGACGCAAATTAAAATTAGACAAAAACGGTATCAGGATTTTCGGTTCTGCATTTTATTACCTCTGTCCCATCATTTTATGCATGACTGATAAATATGGAGAACAGTATTTTCCAAGAGAGTGATTTGTGCTTAGTGAAAAAGATTTTTGTGCATGACTGGCTTTAATTCCAAGTAGGTAGTGATGAAAATACTAATAATATTAAAAATATAGAACAAAGCAGCATTTAATTCAAATATTCGAATAATGGTTGCAATTTAACTATTAAAGCATGCCTTAAGTGAATGTTTTATTGTTAGATTGAGTTTTTAAGGTTTTTTTGCCAGAAATTGCTAGAAATAAATAGGATCTGAGTAATTAAAAGAGCATATTGCAATCTAAAACTATGCTCCATATTGCTTTCTCAAATGATCAGCAGTATGAAGTGAACAGTATTTTAACACCATGTCAAACGGTGCGCTAGGGTACCCTGGCATTCTGAAGTTGGTTAGGTCATTTTTATAACGCGTTAAAAAGGGATACATGCTTAAATATTGGTTGGATAGGATAAAAATTGGGAGAAAAACGTTTTGCTGATTTTAGGATGCAAAGCATTTTTGTGAAAGGGGGTATTAAAGAAAGGCGATCATTAAGTTTTGTACACAGAAATTTTTCGGAAATAATTTTATTAAAATAACAATTTCTGGTCATTAAACACAACATAAGATATATCTCACCAATCATGCAGTCATTTTAAGGGATTTGAAATTATTTAAGTATTAGTAAAGTAATAATAATGATATCCTTAATAAAGGCTTAGGTATTTTGGATTTTATATATATTTACGAATATTTACAATCATCTCGGGTCGTTGAGTCCTGAGAATTTTGATAAATTGAATTTAGCCTCGTTTGGGGTTTTATTTAATATTTGCAATGGCCTTTCCTCCATAGCAGAAATAGCATTAGGGCTGAAGTGATGCTACATGAAAATTAGTTCTTTTCAGCATTAATACATATTGGAATAATTACCATTAGTAGTAATAGACCTAATGAAACTATTTGCTGATTTTTTTTAACTACACTTACACCTCCCATTATATAAGTGGCCACAAAGTATCTTATTTTCAGATTGAAAACTCTAGCACTATCATTTAATTTTCACGGTAAGTATTTTATCATAGCTTATGATATTGCAAAGGCAATGCAAGAAATAAATATTTGCAATTAATTAACACCGAAACTAATATTGGACTGATTAAAGGGATATCGAGTCCAAATCTAAGAACACTCAAATATTATCCCCGCGCATCACATAGCAATACCTAGAAGGCAAGCATTTGATATTAAATTCTACCAGATTTCGCTCGAAAAATGGCAGTAAAACAAAAGGGAGAAGAAGCGTAATCATTTCTAGTTTCTGTCGTGGATACCATTTTTCACGCTCAGGCATCAACCAACCTGCTCTCCACAGACGTTTTCGTGCCCTTTCAAAGCCACACTCAAAGGAATGCGTATGAACACGTTAACGCGCATACAGTCGTGCGGAGTAGTCGCCGCCACAATTTGATGTCGAAATAAGGTTTTCCCCTTCCGGCTGAAGAGGACCGCATGTGCGATGCATCTCCGTTTAAGCCGAGGGATATGTGCAGCGAAATGTTCAACCCTCCAACGTGACGAGTAGATGGAAGCAAAGAATGCGCTCGTTAGCACCGCTCCGCAGCTGATGCAATGAAAGCAGGATTATACGGGATGGGTGAAAAAAATGAGGATAAAAAAATGAAGAAATAACGACTTACCCGTTTGGTGCATTAAAGGCTGATCTGATCCCAAGGGCCACGATAAAATGCACGTTTTGCGGTTCTAATGGAAATGTTTAGTCCTCATTGATTCTTCTTCCTTATAATTGGGAATATGCCAAATACATTCATGACTGAATAATCCCTTATTGATAAATCATCGTACTGCTTGATTCCATATTTTCCGTAAGATATATATTGTTTCTAAAATAATCCATTTCCGTCCAGTAAACTCTCTGCCTTTGATTGTGAAGATATTTGGGTACGTTGCTCTAGTGGTCGTCTTTAGTAATCCTGTGTAACATTTTAGTCATGCAACAACTTATTTCTTCCGAATGACCCGTAACCATATAGCTTTACTGGTTGGAAACGTGGTTACAATCTAATGTCGTTCAATTCCACGAAGTTTTCTTGATAAAAAGGATGAATCCTCAGAGAAAGCATCATTTTGGATGGTGAAAAGTTAAAATAACCTATACAATGCCATTTCCTGTTTATTTTTATGAAACCTACATCCAATTTACAGACAGTAGCTGTCTATAGTGAGTTCCCAGTTCCCATCTGTCTTTTTTTATCTGTGGGCTTATTTCGATAGGTTTAAAAAATAAACTAATGGGTGGAATGAATTTTTTTCATGAATCAACAACACATTCGTAATAATTCGACACCAAAAAGGAGCGGATATTCTTTAAGAGTCTACGGTGGGCGGAAATGTGTTTAGTTCACATGCGTACTTGAAATTATTCGCTTTCTCGAGCGTGACTTCATAAGGTAAAAAAAAATTAATTCCACATAAATGTAATAGTGTGCGACATAGGTTTCGATGTTACACGTCATTATATGGTAAATTTACATAAAAGATTCCGATGACTTCGATACAAAATTTTTGGTAGTAAATGAAGACGTGAGACGAATTTACAAATGAAGCAATGATATTATAATGTCTCTGCGATGCAAAGGTATCCAATGATGCCGTGCCACGTCAATAAATTGGTCGTGCAGTATTAAATTTATGTGGAATTACAATGTTTTGTACATTTCATTGGCAGCTACATGGCTACTGGTCATTCTGAAGAAAAAATTGATGTATCACCAAAATATTTCACAGGATTACTAAAGATGACCAATTGGAGCAAAGTACCTAAATATATTCACAATCGCAAGCAGAGATTTTATTGAGCTGAAACGGGTCAAGTTAAAATTGTTATATATCTTCCGAAGTTTATGCAATCAAGGACGATGATTTATTAATAACTGCTAACTTTGGCCCGACTTTTCATGATTTATTGGAAACAAACAAACTTATCTAAGTTGAAATTAATAAAATTGCATCAGCTAAAAATTATTGACGGATCAAGTACCTTCAATTTAAGGCTCTTACTGAACCTCTGAAAATTAAAAAAAGTATTTATTTAATTAAAAATTTGGGGCAAGATTTTCTTGATTTGTGGTTACTATTTCCCGATCTAATAAAAAGATGCAAGACTAGTTATTAAGCGTACTTAGTATCTTTCTCATTTTTACAGAGTTCACCGATTTATCCATTTGGCATAGTTGCATTCTGATAGGATTGATTTTCAGCGGACAAAAATTTATGAAATAAATGAAGACGTGATGCGAATTTACAAACGAAAGAATAATTGATGGATTCTTCTCGGGTTTTCAACCAGGTAAACTCAGTCATATAGGCCGACGTTTCAGAAGGCGACTTGTGTCCCATTTTCAAGGCTTGTTTCTCAATAATATTTTACACTGAACCGGATCGACCGTGTTTCGTGATTAACAATAAGGCTCAGGCCGTTTTCCAATTCGCAATTATTCACCCTTCGTGCACTTTTCGATCGTCAACTTACGGATGTGACGACAGCAAGGGTGGATCCAATCGGTTGAGGGCGCAAGGGAACGAAGGGTAAGTGAACAAGGGAACGCGGATGCTCCCTCGCTCCCTTCCCCTCGTAGGAAGTGGACGTCAAAATGGTGGCAATGGAAAACTCAGAAATCTTGAACTGGAGTTTTAAGTAATTTTGTGTTTATTATGTGAGCTCTTCTACGTTATATTATATCGGCATTGTGAATTCTTGCTCTTCGCATGCAAAAATATAAGTATATTCTTGCTCTTCGCATGCAAAAATATAAGTATAAAGGTGAAATTGATTCTTAAATCAACCACCAGATATTCTAACACTACCCCGTGTGTCACATTTCGTTACTGCCAATAGTTCGCATTATTTCCGTTCACACTTTATGGCGCCAGTAGAGCATTAGTAAGGGAACAGGGTGCAAGGGAGAAAGGGATCAAGGGAATGAGTGCATACTACGTGGATTGGAAAACGGCCTCAGCTGTCGTCCGATTTGCTGAAGGTCTTTTGGCATTCTTTATGTGATTCCCTTATGTTTTTTATGCAGCTGATAACAGGTCCCCATGCTTTGCTTAGATGGAAGCCGGTATCGCGATTGAAAAATTTTGGGATTGAGGCGGATATCGATGGCCTGCTTGATTATGCGGTCACAGGAGCGTCATAGGCCTATACGACTGAATTAACTTAGTTGAAAACCCGAGAAGAATTCTTCAATATAATTCACCTGGAGGAATTGAAATCGAAACAATAATTGCTCATGAGGCTGTTCATGAGATGGAACTATGATGGACGGTGAGGGAAATTTATCTAAAGCCCCATGGTATCAATTTATTCCCACCGTGGTAAAGTTTTTTAACCTCTAACTCATTATAGACTCCTCATTACGTAATAATAGTTTTCATCCAATAGTTTATCGGAATAATGAATATACTAATTTATAATTTAAGATTCTTACCAGTAAGCGGTATTAATATTACTAAACAAAAAATATATCAGTAAAATTTTCACGAAACTTGTCATTCGAATTAGGCCATAATTTTCAAACTGAGAAGAAGCATATTCGCATTTTGTCAACGGATAACATAATTGCAGATCACAACGTGTATGCCTAAATTGGAAATAGAATATGATGATAAAAATCGTGCCTTTATTATTTAGATGAGTTCTTTTGTTAAACCATAAAAATTTGAATCGTACCAGCACCAATTGATGTGGAATATTCAAAGTTTGACGATTTGTAGAGCGTCCGTACAATAGAAAGCCTGGTCATTGAATAGCATTCGGAGCAGATTCGAATCCGTGGAAACTTTGATTGCATCAAATTCCTCTGTTCATTGATATTAAAAAGATTCCAGATTTTAGATTTCATCCCTACTTTGAAGTGGATTAGAATTTATTTTCGTCAGTTTTTTTCCAGAAGCTTCTAAATGTTTTTTCTTCTTTCTTTAGCATTGGAATCCGTTATTTTTCAGAGCCTGCGTTCTGGCCAGCTCTCCATATCAGGGATTATGAGAAAAGTTTATGCTTTCAGTAAAGTTTTCTTTTAAGTATAATAATGTTACCGAACCAACCATTTGTTTTGAAATCACTCACGGAATTTTACGTATGCGGTTTGATAAATTGTTGTGAAAAACTCTTTTTTTTAAGTAGGAAAAATTTGTTCTGGTAAGACTACGTGGTGCAGTACAATGCTTTTAATTACTATCATTTTCTAAAAATACCATCAGCAATAATAGTCGTGATTATAGATGGACAAATATAATAAAATAATGAAGAATAAATAATAATTAAATAATTAAAATAATCAAATGATCTTTCTGTCCCAGGCAAGGGAAATCGGTGCCGTTTTCACGAAACGTGTGCACTCTATTGATGAAATTCACCTGAAAAAATCATTATAGAAAAAAGTTGTTTAATTGGGTCCCAATTTTCGGTCAGGTGTACCACCAGTTTCATCACCAAGTAATCCGTGGAAATGTTCTCCTAAGGCGAATCGCAGACTCAGGTTCAAATGCACCCCTGACAATTTTTACCCGGGCTCTTATTTTCCCATTTCGTAGTAGAAGTTCAAGTTCATGCACCTGGGCGCGTGACTGTGTCAACGTAAATTTTTGTACACAATGCTTTGAAGCTAATGCATGTTTTGCGTTGCTCTTTAGTATGTCTCATATTATCAAGAACTTTGGTATCAAAGTTGCACAGTGCTACTTTTTGTAAATTTTATACGAGAAGTTTTTGTGTAATATCCCATTGAATCATTCATGCTATTTCTTGCGATGCATTGGCAGTGGGAGGATGGAGAAAAGTGGCGTACTTGCAACCCCCTGGCCCGTGAAAAATTTTCTTAAATGATTGTGGAAACTCAAAACCACCAAGATGTAACCAGAGAAAAAAATTTAAAAATTATACAATTTCCAAATCACGTCAAGTCGTTGCGAAATCCGAGAGCTAAGCTTCTCACATTAAAACCCATTTACACAAAGTCATCGCACAAATCACCAGCATCAAGAGAGAGGTATCGCATTGGTAAAAAATTGATACAACCCGCAAAATAACTCCTTGAAGGATGGAACTTAATGAAAACACCTGACGATTTTTCAACCGAAGCCCATGTTCCCATGTACGGATACCCTATTATCTCAGTAGCTCTCTTCTGTTATCGCAGCAGCTCTACCTCAAGCTCATGCACTGCTGAGGCATTTGTGTAAAGAAGGCATTTGTGACATATCCGGTTTCGTATTAAGATTTAGTGATCGTCATTACTTGTTAGAAAACCATTAGTGCATTCAATATATATTAATGGGTAGATTCCAAGCCCTTCCTTTTATTTTAGTCCTACGCCGTTATTCGCTGATTTCAATGCTTTTAGAAGCTAAAATAAAAAGCGATTATAAGACTATTTATTCGATGCTTTCGTGCGAGAGTGTTTTTAGTATAAATAATTGTTAATTAAATACAGTTAAATAATATTTAATTATATTACGCCGTTATCGGAGAAATTCCAACATAAATCCTGGGTTGTAGGATTTTTGCAGTCGTTGCGAAGTCCGAGAGCTAAGCTGCTCACATTAAAACCCATTCATACCAAGTCATCACGCAAAACTATCTACATACAATTACAAAGTCATTCCTCAATACATATTTTTTTCTCACGAAAATTATTCAATTTTAGGTTTTTTAAATAAATATGTTATTCCTAGTTGATGCTTAACAGAATTCGTCGTGCCGTGGTAAATTCTGAAAGTTTTATTTTGTAACATTGAGAGGCTTGTATGACTCAATGTACGAATAGTTATTTATGTGGAAGAGAATAATTTAAAAATATATGGAGTCAAAGCTCCTTATTGATCGGAAAATATAATGCATCCCTGAGTAAGTATGTGTTAAATGTGGAAAACCTGACGTACTTACCTTCCTATCCGCGAAAACAGTCTGCAGTCTGAAATTTTATTTTGTGTCATTGAGGAACGTGAATGACTTAATATATTAATAGGAATAATAATTTTAATGGAATTATTTATATTACAAAAACATTGAATTGAAGTCCCTCATCGATCAGAATATATAACACATGCGTGAGTGCGTGACAAGTAAAAAAAACGGCGTACTTCTCTTTTGCGTAAAAAAGTCTAAAATTCATAAATAACAATGCATTCTCGCCTCGCTTGCACTTTTGTTCATTTTGTTTCCATCGATATTGCGATTAGTTCTCCCCGCCTGCTGGGTGAGAGAGGGAAAAAGGGAAAATGTGCGAATTCAATTTCCCAGGATTCCGTGCCATTTCCTCCTTCTCCCCTCGGTCGAAAACGACAGCTGCGAGCCCATTTCCAGCCTCGTATTGTTGCCTGGAGCTCGCCTCCGCTGCCCACCCGACTGGCTCCAGTGATCCAGGAGTGTTGCTGTGCTGCCGCCGTCAACGGATATAGGCGGCTATGTGTCTGGGGGGCCAGCAGAAACTAATTCCCAGCGTAAATTCGACCGTTATGCCCTTTTCCTGGCGCCTGTCTTAGTGGATCCATCGAGTTCACTCGCCCGTTTTCACTCGAGTACCTGTTAGGTTTCGTTTGGTCGTTTCTGAGTCTGAACTTTTTTTGAGGAATTTTCTCGAAAGCTAGATCAAGTAATTTTTTTTATTTTTTCTTTTCGATTGATAACACAGGCCAACAAAAAAATTAGATGTTTTTATAATGTCTAACAATATCAGCGAAATCCGAAACAAAGAGCAGTGATTTGTTATTTAAATTTAACTATTTGTGTTCTCAAATTTATCTTTACAGATTTTATGAAAGATCATATGAAAGATAATGTTATTTTGATTTTGTTAAATATATCGATCACTTATTAAATTTATCGTAGCTTTTATGGTCCTGGAAACATTAGGCAGCCAAAAAAATTAATGTGAAATAAAAACTCATTGGTAAAATCTTGCATTTTGATGAAACCTCAAACCATAAATAAACCTGAAATTAATAGTTATGCATTAATTTGAATGGCTGTAGAGTCAATCACTGGAGTATTTATTTTTAGTATTTAGTGGCTTACAGGTTTTGCTTCATGTTTGGTGGGAATGAGGTCTATTTATACGAAATTATTATAATAAAAAATTATCAAAAGACTTCGTGCAATCCCACAATAATTATGGAATATAGTGGAATGGTACAAAGGGTTTTTAATAGTATTTAAAACACAAGCGTTCCACAAAGTACCGACAGAACCCTCAATTTGTTCTAAAATGTTACTATTTATAATTAAAAATTTTCCAAATTGAAGCCTAACTCATGCTCTTCGTTATATCATCCTCTTCCATTCCATTTTTTAATCTAGAATAAAATTGGCTTTTCATGCTTGATAAATTTACGTTTTGGTTTCGTAGAGTTTGTTAGATGCCATCGAATGCACTTCGTATTATCCTCAAACCACCTTTTTACGTGTTGTTAAAGCTCCTCTATCTCTTGTTAACTCTTCGTCTACCCCATCCCTCCGGCGATCTGCTAGTCAAGGGCCCTTGTCTTTCTCCCTGAGGTCTCCTTTCGATGGAAAACATATTTTCTTTCCGCTTTGAGCCCTCGATGACGAGAGTCGCAAAGAGTCGAGAAAACCATTCCAGGAATGCTCGACGCCGATTCCTTTTTGCGGGTAATCGGCCCCAAGAAACGGTTGCTACGCCATAGGGTTCCGTCGTGTTTTTTCCCTTTCTTCAAAAGACCCTTTTATGCCTCGCGCGAGGCCGGGTTTTTGGAGGTTGTGTTGATAGGTTCGAGAGCTCCACCTCAAAGGAGAGTTCTCTTGGTCCCTCTGTCGGGTAAGCAGGGGAAATTTTGAGATAGAACTGCTAAAAACCAAGCATCGTGCTTATACTGAGAATTATCTAACGTGTTTTTATTTTACTTTATTTAAGTAAACTTCACATACAGCCGTGACGCCAATTTACAGTGAAATTTTTAAAAATGACATGAATTAGACAGAATACAATAATAATATAAAAACAAACAAGAATTAACCAGTAGGGAATTATAATATTCAATTAGCAGACACATGGGTCAGAGCTTGTGCGGTGAATTTTTTGCGTGACAGGTAAAAAGGATCTACGGAAGGAGGGAGCGCTTCGGATTGTGTTCGGAGAGTGTCTCGGATTTTTAAGAATAAATGCACGTTAGCTCATTTCAAAGTAAGTTTAATCCCGTTAAGATGAGCAAGCAAAGCGTACGAGAATGTCGTAGAGAAGAAGTGCACCAGACAAAGAGAGCGAATGAGCGCTCAGAGAGGTTACTTGGCAGGTGCGCTAACAAGTTGCGCAGTAGACAATCGGCAAGTCCTAGGACTAAAAATTACGCAAAGGCGCACATTTGAAACAAAAATTTTCAACATAACGTACATGCAAGAAAATATGAAATGACGACAGAAAAATATCCTTTTTCTGCCCTGGAAAAGACTTCCTGGTTACCATTCAGGTATTCTACAGTATATTTGTTGATCGGACTTTGAATCCTGATCAAGCTAAAGGATTCCAACCTGCTTGCAGGGGTGCTCAAGATCACGGAGACTCGTTTTAAATCCATTAAGAATATATTTTCCAAGAATATTTATTTTGTTAGTTAACGTTGGTTGCCGCTGAAAGTGAGATTTTCAAATGTCATTAGAACTGACCACGCGCGTTAATGTAAAAAATATGGATTTATTGCGCTCAAAGGGCAAAAAATTTGAAGGAAAAAGAATTGTAATGATTGGTGGTTGATTTCCACATCACAGAGAACTTTGATATGCCGTGTGTGTGAATGTGTCACTACGTGTGAAGGATTTACTTCATAGCTTTATCAGAATTTGCTCACCATGTTTCCCGGAAATGGAGCATCTGTTTTGGCAGCAAAAGCCAGGTGTATTAAGCCCATCGCTCAGCAGCGGCTTTTCAGTTTACCTTACCAGTTTTTAAAATTGAAAACCATGGAAGCTCGTATTCCGCTTCAGAATCTCTATCCATTAATCTTTGTTATGTAGCATGCTTATAATAATCTCCTTGAACTACTCTTCGTCCAAAATTTAAAAATTTATTCCTTCCGCGGCTTTGTGTTATTAGGGATGCATTTTAATTTGGCTTGTTGGGTTATTTTATGCATCCGATAAAGGCAATGCGTTCATATTACCTTCGTTTCAGGATAATGCCTCTCATATTGGTATTATACGCAAATTGGACTTTTTTTCTCCCACATTCTGTTTGTCTGGGTTCCGCGATGCAAAAATGCGATCAAAAATGTAAAATAGAATGTCAGTGTTTATCATTATGAGACACGTAATAAACGAAACATTTAGAATTTTGTCATTCTATCCCCCTTAATACTAATTTTTCTGAGATTCAAGTCCTTAATTAAAGTGGTCTGCTTTTAAAATACTCCTTATCCTCCTTATACTCCTTAACTAATCCTTTGGGTTATTTGTACTTTCTATACGTGCTAAGTGCTTCAATCCGAGCTTGAATAACCTTTCCTTTACTACTCATTTCTAAAATAAAAAAAGCAATTTTTATTACTCATATTAGGAGAATGAAAATGAGCGTAAATATTTCTGTTTTAAATGACGCGTGCATTAGCGTAGAAAACTAGAATTTATGTATTTTGATAACTTTCCGCTTGAAGAATCAGTAACCTTAGTGACGGAAAGTGGGTTCCACGGCAAACTGACCACTACTAATGGCCATCCTCAACGGCCACCTCTCTACGCTAGGATCCATACGCTACGGTCACCTACCTACCCTCACAGCCGCCACCAGAGCACCTATTCTGTCCCCAGCGATCCACGTTTATAGGAGACTGCATGGGGTGAGAGTACGCTAGTGAGGAGAGGGTCGGGTTGGTGCATGGAGGGTTGAAACCGTTCGCGCGGAACAGGGGATAGAGTCGATTTTCAGACCACTCTAGGGTGGTGGGCGTCCGACAGGCAAGCACCCCCATCCAAGCATAAAGAAGAAAAATATCTTGTCTCTTACGAAGAAGATGGCACGCGACGAAATGTAACAATAAAAGGCGCGTGGAGTGTCATCGCTACCCCAAGGAAAATATTTTTTTCTCTTTCTTTGGAATGATACAGCTATCCTTGTTCTTTTTTAAATAGCTCCACCGAATTTAATTGATACTGATAATTTTTCTAATTAAATAAAGAAAAACTATGGGGTGGGTAATACACCCCGCGCGTCCTTTCCCGAGATAAGCCTGAATCACAGGATTATTTTTTCCATCCCCTAGCTTCAGCGATAGTTTTTCAGGGACAAGCAGAGTGAACGCTCGACGCATCATTATCTGAATTACACGGTCATTCCCATATCGCATTATTCCATCGCTTATTCTGTCGCTTTTCGTATTTACAACTGCCAATTGTCGAACAACTGTCTACAGTTCAATTAGGAGCCAAGCGTGGTGTTACAATCAATATTAGCGGCCGCCTGTTCTGATTGGCTGAAAGACATTACCAGCAATGATCAATGGTTTCAGCTACGGTAAAAAGGAAGGAACCAAGTGGTGGTGTAAGATACGGGATTACCATCCCCGGAGCCACTGCGGAAAATGATTGCGTAAAACGGTAATTTTTCCTTTATTATTGAAGAGATCACTGGAGCTGACGCACGAAAGGGACGAAAAAAATGATGTAAGCTTCAGGGTTTAACAAGACAAGCACTGAAAGAAAAATAAGGGAGCCCTTGATGATGGTTAGATGGGTAAAATTTCCTTCAAGTGGCGATGGCAAAATGTGTAACAGAGAGATAGCTATTGCGATTCCGACAGATTCGTGGTGTTGGCTAGCGAGATCATTGTATTTATCACTTTTAACTGCAGTGGAACGAGGCGTTTATTAGTTTCAAACTGTATTGTATAATAATATTGACGTGAACAGTCAGCAGACACCAAAACAATCCATTCTGAATCTTATAGCTAAATTGGATGGGAATAATCTTCATTGGTGGCTGATATCTGCTAAAATATTCATTAGTAATTTCATATTAGCCTTTATCAGAATTGACGCGATGTCATTGTAGATCACTCTCATTGACTGTACGTAATAGCATACTAGGAGACATAAGTTACTTGTTCCAATCCACACATTCTGTCGTTAAATAAATTTGTTTCAACGCCAAAGGGAATGAAATGGCTCTAAGTTTTCTGAAATGAGCAATGCATGATACCAAATCACCGACGGTGTATTTTTTTTACCTTCGTTTTACCAAATCCTTGCGCTGGAGAACGAGGAAGTTAATAAAATGGAATGACTACAAAGGATATTCCAACATGTAAATTTATCCCGTTAAATATAGTTTTCCTTTCGGCATAGCATTACCAACAACCTTGAAATAGTTACGTTAGAGAAAAAGTTGTGAATAAAATCCTGAAAATTTCCGATTTGAGTATTTCTCCTGTGAAGGTATCCTTGGTATCAATTCATCTTTTAATCTTAATTATTAAATGTTTTTTACATGTCTGCCAACCTCTGCAAATTAAGAAAACTTTTAGAAAGAAGTGTTCCAAATCCCAACTATGGCATTGGTCCAGAACTATCCAAGTCTTTCGTTCATTATTCCATTTGATCTATACCTTGAAGATAAATGTCTCTCTCACTGATTCCATTTTTATTGATTTCCAATCGCAGAGAAATCATAAATTTTGAACCTTAATCCTCTCCCGTCGTTGGGGAACATTAAAGGGTTTCGCGGTGAAAATTCTCAGCATTGCATCGAGTGATGTTATACACCTCATGACTCAGAATAAGAGAAAACTGCTATAGAAAACATAGCAAAATGCCTTAATAATAAATATTATATCCTACATTTTTCAGCGACACGAATCATGCGTCATTAACAAAAGTCTTCAGCGGCTCCTGGCCTTCTAGATACCTCTTAATGCTTGTCATTTGGAATATAGTACCTGATGATCATACTCCAGCATTGAAATCCGGACTGTGCAAGTTTTTCTTTCACCATAGTGGATTGTAAAAGCTATTGGTATAGTGTGAGAATTATCAAGATTAATTCGGTTCCTAACCTATTTCGCCTAATTAGTACCTACTTTGTAACGGTCTTCGTTAGCCTGTAGAAGTTTTTTTTAACGGATATTATCGCTTAACTTTGTATTTTATTTAGTTCACGGATTAAGTATTTCTTTCTCACATGCATGTAACGTATTTGCGGGCTTGCGTATATTGCGGGTTGAAGTATATTCCTTTTGGATCCAAGAATAATATTTTGATAAATTTTGAGCAAAGCTGCGTTGAGACAAAATATCGCGGACGAAATGAATGTGGAAGGACTTCATTATTTGATAAATGCTTTACGGTACCTTTGACACCATGAGCTCCTCATTCCAGCGTCTCAAGTTTCCATCGCTTTAGGGAATGAGTGACAACATAGGGGTAACTTTAGCCTTCACGAAATGAATCCTGGCAGTTGCAAAATTGCGGGCATTGTTACGGCAGTGGGAGGTTCAGGTTTGGGGGGAGGGGAAGAAATAGCTGGGGGGTTGCCTGTGGAATTTCGTAGGAGTGCTTTGCTGTGTAAGGGGAGCAGGGAAATCCCTGTTACCCTCCCCCCATCTCCCTCTCTCTTCGCCCGAAAGCTCTTCAGGGTTTCCTACTTCATCTGACGCCAACTCTCTTGTCTCTTTCCAGCCCTGTCATTTAATCCTACCACTGCCTCCTTTACCCTGTCATCCCTCATACACCTCCAAGTCCAGCCTCTCCCTCTGAACTTTCTCCCGCTTTCTCCCCATATATATATATATATATATATATATATATATATATATATATATATATATATCACATTTTTATCTTATCTTACACACTACATTTTTAACTTTCTCAATCAGCCAAGTAAGACGAACTATTTTCAGCGCGTATTTTATTATCATTTTTCTTATTAATTTATACTCACTGGGTAAGAATGTGATGGATTTATTGACAATACTGTAGTTTAATTTTAGAACGTGTTTATGAGTTTTAAGTTTTTGATTCTAAATGGAATGCGTAGGAGATCTTTATGTAACGCAATCTCTATCGCCTCGGGCCGAACCTTGTGGAAGTTCATTTTATCGTGGGTAAAAATAAAAACTTTGTTATATTCCGCTGCGTCGAAACTAGTTGCACCTTAGATTGGAGGAATATAACTAAGTTTTTTACTTTTAATTACGATTTATCTTAAGTTATTTGTGTTTTGAAGAAGTGTGAAGGGAAATCTGTCGCCATTTCTGATTTTCTCTTGAAGACAGGCGTTAAGAGGATCATGGCCCTGCGGACTGTTGTACATAAAAACAATTTATGATATACCAGTTAGACTAATTTTAGTTTATAATAGCAATAGTACGCCATGCTCCCTACCATATTCATTATGTGTCGAAAATTGTTTTTCAGCTGTTCAATAATGAGAGATCATGTTTCTATTTCCATGCAATTTTCAAATCAAATATCTTCTGAGGTTCATGCATGTTCTTCTAAAATATTTTCTATGTGGTATCTTCAGAGATTTTTGACTTTAAATTAAAATCCGTAATCTGAAATGATTCTCTTTCGTGATTGAAATAACAAGTGCTTATGTTTTTTTATTAATCTTCGATTTTAGTTGGCAGGACGTAATAGTCGTCGTTACAAAATTTCTCATCGTGTTTGGCGAGATGCTCTCTGAAGCCTCGATATAATGGTTAATTAACTGAATGAAGTTTGGTAATTCCACATTATATGTTTTCGTACTTACTAACCAGTTTCGAAACTACTTTAAAATTGATAATGACATGCGAATGCTGAGTCCGGTGGGCATGTACAGATACAAAGTGTGTAGAATATAAAGTTAGTTTTATTTATTAAACCATATTAGTAAAAACAATATACACACCTCCATTTTAGTAAAAACAATATATTTCAAAATACTGTTATTCATTGGTACAGAGCAATGATTTGCTTCTTTGCTTGTACCCTCTTATTACGTCCATATTGATCAACTGAGAGCGTTCCGTGGTCTAAATTGAACGAATCCGAGTGACTGATTGACCGGAAAATACTTTTCGTAGGCGCCGGCGCCTCTCACAAAAAAGGCCCATCGCCTTTCTCATCTCATCGCTCTCGAAGCTCGTCGAATGTTTTGCGGTGAACGGCCTTTCCCGACTGATCTCAAATCACACCACTCCGCCACTCCTCACAACCGTCAGCGCCTGGCGCTAGTCTTCTGTTCTTCTTATCGCCCCCTCCCTCTCTCCGACATCCTTCAAGTCGCCGCATGCTTCGGCGCTTTTTGTCAATCGTTTCTCGTGGCTGAGAGGAGAGCATGCATTGGGGGATACTGGAGGGATGTATCTGGGGAGGTAACGGGAATCGGGGAGCCCAGTAAGAACGTGCGTGGGATGGAATGAATAGTGTACTGGAATTGGGACATAAGCGTGGAGCGTAAAGGGCTGAGGGTACTTAGAAATGGGAATGGCAAACCGGGTAATATATTATTATTATCTTCTTCTTATTTTCCCTCTAACTAGGTTGTAAGTTTTCTTTATAGTGAAGGGAACAGGTCAAGTTCAACATTTTATTCCATATATTCTACAGTTAGGAACCGTCGGGCAATTTGACACGTGTACTGGATTTGTATTTGTACCAATATGCCTTTCAGGTTTATTTTTTAAAATTGGTATTGCACTTTAAATGGTATGATTGCAGTTGTTGTTATGACAACTGGGCATATATCCACCGACTGCATTTTTCACATAGCTTTAATCTCTACAACAAGTTCTGCATATTTATTAATTTTGGAGTTTGACTTCTGCACGTAGTCTTTTCATGGGATAGTTACGTCTCTTAGGGTTGTGTGTCGCTGTATTTTGCCTGCTACAACTGGGTTTTATTATTATTATTATAATAATTATTATTATTATCATCGTCTTTTTCAGTAAATTATGTTAAGTTTACACTTAGTTTTTTTATGTAAAATGTACGGGTTCTCACCAAAGTAACTCTTTACTGTTCCGTTTAGTTAAAAAATATTCTCGTGATGTGATAAGTTGAAATTATTATGGCCATTTGCATTTTGATGCATGGAATTGGTAAAGGTTGAGTACTGTAAAACCTTTTTATTTTTTTTGTTATTATTAAACATAATTTTTGTAAGTGGGAAATTTGTTTGGTGGTAGCAAAAAACATAATTAAATTAAAATCGTTTCAAGATTAAAAAGTCAAAGATCAAAATATCTTTAAAATCCAAAAGAAAATTGAAGGAATAAATTTAATAAGAGGAAGACAAATGGTAAGTCTACTGCTTTAAGCATTCTTAAAACTGTTCACAATTTTTGGAAAGGGCTTGAAAAGTTCTGGTGTTAGATCTTCCCAATCAAGTATGGTTTTATTCGCGTACGAATTTAAAAACAAATCCATTTTTTGTGACCGAATCCTTATCATGAAATATTGGCAATTTTTTCTCCACAAAATATGGGTCCACTACATTTTTGCCAATTTCTTCCCTTACTTTTTCTCTACAAATAATTATGGACATCCCATGTAATCTACCCCTTTTCCTCCTTAGTTCCAATCTGTCCCATCTCAATACTTTGAGCTTTCTTCTTTCTTTTTCTTCGAAATTTCGACCTTCTAAACTACCCATCCTTTTGTGGATCCAACAAAAGTGCAGAGTATTCAGGAATTGGGAGAACCAGGGTTTTGTGGGCCATATTTTTTCGTGGCCGTTGCACCTTATTTGATATTACTTATTATGAAGTGCAGAACTTATAAATTTTTTTAAGCAATTCTTTCCACGTTTGGACCCCATTCCAAATACACGGACAAAGGTACACTTAAATATTTTCAGCTGTTTTTCTTGGGAATTAAATTACCAAAAAAGTATACACTTATATACGGTTATAATCTATCTTTTATTTTATTATTAATACCCTCCCAGATTTCTTCCGCACTTTTCCCACGCAGGGAACCTATCTTTTAAAGAAACCCTTATGTGTTACGAATGTATTTCCTATATTTAACGAATTATAAAAGAAAAATATTGCGTTGAAGTTAAAAAGTTCATTCAGTTCTAAAAATGCTGAGAATTCCGTATTATAATAGACCATATATATTTATATGAGCTCCTTTAAGGCTCTTTTTTTGCAAATTATTTGGTTAAGGCTGAAAAACCTGAGTTTTTGGAAACAGTAGTGTTGATTTCAGGGAAATTTTCTTTTTATCCACTAAGGTTGCAAGTGAATGATTGAAGGCAATATGACACAGAAATGTTTTATATTGGCTAAAGAGAATATGAATGTAGAGCAATAGGAGTGAGAAATATATGTATACAGTTAGTACCTACCTTCTGTAGTGTCTTATTCACTGTTTTAGTGGTAGTTGTCATAATATTTTAATTCGAGTATAGATATGCTTCAATTTTGTTTTTTCTAGCCATATCACTATTTTATCCCCCCATCTTGTTTGTCAGCTCCTTGATGCACGAAGGCAATACTCCCTTCTGTCACGCGCCGTAAAGTTACCGTGGTTACGGTGCTCTTAATTCGGGCGGTGAGGGCAGTTAAACTATGCCCGTATTCAATTAGTAGGGGCAATTGATTATGACCTGTTTCCTTGTACATCGCCGTCCTTTGAGCATATTAGGGACCACCGCAAAGCAGGAGTGCCTCTCCCGCGAGTGTGTTGTCGCGTGGGGACGCAAATAACGCCGCCAACTTGTGCATACAAAGGACTCTCAAGTGTCTCCGTGCACACAACACCGCGCTAGAGAAGGATCTTAATATGCTTCAAGCCAAGGGACATTCTCCGCAAGCAGTGCGCCTACCTAGAGACTATGTTCTATTTATAATGACAGTCGGTTAAATTCGAAATTTGTCCTCGTGAGCAAGTTCTATCCGACACCATCGTGCGGCGTTGTGTTATAACGAACATTTTGCCTCTCTGCTTACCCATGAGATGGTGATTATGAGGGTCTAAGAGGAAGAGATAAAATTCCAAGATAGAGATGATAACGTCTTGGTCTAGGGCATGACCTCAGTACGATCAGCTCCAATGCCTTCTTCTTGAAGGAGAAATGGTATCCTTTTTATATGGCTTTTGTATACGTGGGATCAACCCAGTGCTCTTCGCATGAAATCGTTTCAGGCTTGACTTGGTAGAAATGCTATAAATCCATGATAAATTATGAGCAACAAATGATTATTTCCACAGCTTAATATATAACTTCACTACAGACCATGGATTCGACACACTATGTCATTTTCAAGGTGAAGGGTCGGACATTATTTGTATTTATCCTCCTTCCTTGGCTGTGGTTTAAATACAGAATGTGTTTCATGACCTTGAAAATGACATAGATCGTCGAAGCAATAGTAAGATGTGGAGTTCGATATCAAATTGTGTACATTGTTGTTTGTTAATAAAAAATAAAACTATGCAATGGGTCGTCCTAGCGAGTGACGCCGTTAATTTTTGTAATCGAGACTCCGTTGCTATATTTACTAGTACGAGTAAAGAATGGCATTTTAAATCTCTCTGTTTTGCGGTGTATTTCATTCAATTTCTTCTCGCAATCACGCCTATCATGGCACAAAGGTAAACGAAAGATATGATCTCACTGCGTGTGGAGTAGTTCTCGAGTTCACCTCCGGGTCAGGAACTGCTCCCGTCAGCGCCCCAAGTTTTTTTTAAATTCACACATATTTCACTTTTAAAAAATACGATACACATGAGCTCAACACAATGAGCACAATTCAAACTGACTGAATAATAGAGGAAACATTCTACTAAGTATGTGCACCAAAATGTACACTAAAATTCACATATTAGATGCATTGCAGGAGTATTGGCTCAACACTGCACTGGGTGCCATATGGCACCCGTGGGCGTTGACGGGTTAATGCCGACGTTTCAATGTCCAACTCATCCTAATAATGCAGTTCCTGACCCGGTGGCGATCCCGAAAAATATTCACGCAGTCAATTCGCCAGGAAGCACTTAGCCTTTCAGATATGTTTCGAGACCCAAAAAGCTAGGACGGACTGCATTATGGAAATGTGAAATGTGCATGGCCTTAATTTCTTTTCTTAAAAAAAAACTATGAGGCGAAGTAGGGAGTGAGGTTGAAGGGAGAAGAGGAGTGGAGGAAGTGGGAACATTAGGGAACGAAAGCTGTGAGAGAGAAAGCGGAGGACATTCTCCCGCGACCATTTGCGCCCTAATCTTCCTCTCGCTTTACTCCATTTTATCCCTTTGCTCTAATCTTCCACACTTATCGCCGAGGAAGCGGATTCCCTAACCTAACCGCAGGATCAAAAACGACTGCGCACGAAAAAATTCCATTTTTCGATAAACGATTCCTTGAGAGTAGAGAGCCCAGGTTGACTGGAGAGAGGGACTCGATTCAGTCAAAATCCGATTTGATTTGCCAACGATTTGCTACTGCTATGGTGCCCAGATGTTCGATGAATTCACATTGGTAGGTGCAGTTTCCCATTTGCAGCATCAAATGTTTGCTCTTTTGCGTGTTAAGCGCTATGGAAGAAACATTTTCTAATATTGAAACTAGATTTTTTAATTTTTTTATGTCTTCGAAAAAATCTACCGACTTGATATGGTGTTCTAAACATAACTAAAATAAATGTCTCCAAAATAAAATTAGATACTTTTTTATGCTTACCTAGGACAAAGTTATTCAACATAAAGACAGTGATATTGCAGACCCCTGGGTTAGTTTAATTCAGCAGAGAACTATGCCTTTTGTTGCTGAATAAAAGTTAGATAATTGTTAGTGATCTCCCAAATATTATCACCCACATCATGCTTCGCCTATTTTAGTCCCAAGTTGTTGCTAGAATTGACTAAATTGCCCAAGAAATACGTTATGATACTAGTTTAATGTGTGCCTAGCTATGCAGGCATTTATCTGTTTTTATTTGTGAGGTCCATGTGCTCTAGGTAAAATAATTCATTTTCAGAATAATGCATTTCAGAGTTTTCCATAATAGCCTATATTTAGAAGCCTTTGCACGTGGAATGGTATCCACATCCTTAATAAATTATGGAATATTTCAACAAGTGTTGTGCATTTTCATAATTTTTCCATATTCATCTGACGTATTGGGATAAATTTTCAGGTTATCTGTCCGCATTTAAAGCTAAACTTGGAAAAATTAAAAGCTAATGCCTCGATTGCTACCCTTGGTTGTAAGCATCATCAGTTATTTTTCCGTTACGGGCATGGGCTTGGAAATTCGGCCATAATGGGGTCGAATCAATCGTAATAACAGCATATTCTATTTTCCTTTTAATCAAAGGCAAATTATTAATGATTTCTACACTATGAGAAAGGGAATGAATTTTAAAATTATTGTGTATACTAGAAAACTTCAGGAGAGGGGAAATATTTTCGTAATACTTAAAATTGCGTTTAGCGTCATTCATTTATTTTTGCAAAAATCATTCGGACAATTAAAGATTGAGATGGGGCAAAGAAATGTTTTTAAGTTCATATTTCGCTATATGAATCGGTTTCCAGAAAGTGTGTCTGCAAAGGACGTTAAAGTGTCAAGAGCCATCACTTATTTTTAATGCCGGGCAAAAAACTCTTCAATTTAGCACTGAATCCCGTTAAAGTGAGTAGCTGGATGGTTATCTTTAGAAATGTGCCATACCAGATGTAAAGGGGGGGATAATTATTTCGTCTTTAAGCAACGAAATCCATTCAAGATTTTAGTCAAAACTTGGAGACAGAATATTATTGTATACCTAAATATTTTTAGGTTGAAAGAGCAAGAATACTGATTTTAAACCCAGTGGAGAATGTAAGACTAAGACAAAATAATTGTTTCGCATTAAATTTTTTTTAATGCAGTAGAGGTATTTTAACAAGCTAGTCTTCCCTATTGCTCGGGCATCATTGAGGGAAAATTCGAAGTAAGCCTCTGTGGCAAATATCTCTCGGTTAGTTCATCCTACCTCGTAGCAGAAAAAAAGGCTTGCCTTATGGAAACCCTTCTTTGTACCTAGAATTTCGTTGCACTTTTTGGCTGCATCTGGGTCATGCAAAAGCTGAAATCAGCTCCAGTACTTTGGTAGTCGTTATTTAGCTCATTTTCTTTTGTGCATCAGTGGAATATTTAAAAAAAATCCTCTTTGTCCTCCTTGTATGTTTCTTCTCATTGCAGGCAGGTCATTTGAATTTGCCTGGCTTTTACGTAACGAGGCAGGGTGGAAAGGTATCTACGTTGCTTCACTGAATGTAACTGCTCACTAAGCTCTAACGTGGGAGAGCTATATTTTTTCTAGTTGGGTAGGTTTGTTTTTATTCAATACTTAACGGTATTTGGGTAAAGGTTAGCTAGCAAAAGAGTGAGTATTCTGAGACCGGTAACAATGTGTAAACAAGGAGTCTGCCGCGACATACATTTTTCCTCGTAATACTTACAAAAAAGGTATGTATGGTGATTCACCGAGCGCTACTTGTAAATGATCAATGCAATCATTACTATCAAAAATAGTTATAGCCAACCAACCAACTAACCTGTATCTCTTTGTGCATTAGAAAAAGCGTATAGCTGTCTCAAAATATCAGTATGCAGGTATTTCTTAAGATGACGGCGATTTCAACATGTATATGAGGAAGAAAATAGCAGCAGAAGTATGCTACAATCAAACACTATTAAATTGAAATGTCTTGTATGAAATTCTATCTATAATCAAACACTGTTAAATTATCATGCACCTCATTTGGGATGAGCTTATCAAAGTAACTGCTATCTAGAAGGCCTACTTTGGAGCAGGGCTAATTAAATTGTCCTACCGTTCCTATTGCTCTATCATCATTGGGAAAGATAGAGTGAAAAATTTATAACTTCATCATAATTTGATCATCATTGCTATAATTGCAGTGGAGTTATATGTCATAGCGTTAAAATGCAGTCAGCATTAAGTCGGATAGAGCCTAAATTTTTTACCAACTAAAATAGTCCTCGTTTGAAAACTTATTCGAAAGAATTCGCGTAAAAATGCATTTAGCTTGCTGCTATTTTTACTTTGTCTTCCAAAAAATGAATAGCTTTTAATGCAGTTTGATTCCTTTTGCCTTTATTGTATTCCCTGCGTAATTTGGTTTTCGAAGGAGTAATGAGAAATACCGGATACCTTCAGCGGTTTGCAATTGAAATAGTAGTTACTGCCAATCGGAAAGACACTTGTTCTCCATTGTTTCAATGTTTCCATTATTGCATACAAATTATCGCCAGGGATGGGAGACCCCAAAAAATTAAAGTATTAAACCATCAAACCCGATCAAAAAGTCATGATTTAAATAAAACTCTCTAAATAAGTGTAAATTAAAAAAAAATAACATGCTATATGCCTTAGTGACTAGCATTTCTTTTACCACAGCATTGTGTCAGCCATTAAATGCATATTAATTTGGTACAAATTTTTATTCTCTATGACACTGTTCATTACTAACCTGAGAAGCTATAAATTTTATTATCATAATCCGTTTGGTATTCCTGTTTTTCGTTGGGTTCTAAGCACTTAAATGGAAGTGGCTGAAAATAACAACAATATGTGTGTACTTCGTACGTGTACTTCGAGTGTTAACCTAGCATAACAGTCACACGAGGAGTCTTAATGAAGAAGGCTCTCAGGTCATCAATCTGTAAAATAGAATGAGACCCTTCGTTTCCATTTTTGGTTTTGACCAGCATAATTCCGTTCTTTGCGTATCCTTTTAGGCATGGCTCTAATATTCCAAAGCCTCGTCTCCCTATGTTAGCCATGGAGATAATCCTCTGTACACGTAAAATGTTTCTTGGATTTTCTGTTTTAATTCCGCCGCGGGGAAAGTTCTCCGAAAGATGAGCGCTGGAATCAAGAGAAAGGCTGAGCTGACTGGAAATCTGGAATTAGCCCTACTTCTTCGTGGGCACTGTGAAATGTGTGGTGATGAAAAAATTTCAACCCGGAATATCTCTTGCGCTCGCGCTAATGAGATTCTCGCGGTCCCGGGGGTATTTGCGTTGTGGTAATTTTTTTGGAATCCCTATTTGCACTGTAGGCTGTGCGCTCAACTCTGAAACAAATATACCCCCTGAATTCTGGAACATGGGCAAATCATTGACCACGAATAAAAAATTGAGGAATGTCTTGTGAACATATCTTCATGAATGTTGAATTTTGGTCAATGTTTAAAAAGCCTGTGATGTAAAAAGATGTTTTAATTTAGTAAGCGGACGAATAATTTTGAAAATATTACAATTCATCGCAATGACGATATGAGTCTATGTCACCAAAGTACATTTTCCTAGGCAAAGGTGGTAATTTCGAGGCCAAAAATTTATAATGCAGTTTATGAATAAGAATTCAATTTTTAGTAGTAAAATATATTTTTTTACTAACAAAAAACCAAAAAAGAGGCAGTTTTCAATACCCGCTGTTGTACGACATCCAACCTACAAGCTAACTTTATTAGGTAACTAATAGCCTATACCGTTTTTTAAGCTTTATTTTTAATAAAATAAATTGGCACCTTTATGGTAAAAAACGTATCTACACATTTTAATAAATGGTGTTCTTTCTATTTTATTTCAAATGCTACTCACAGTATTGTGATTTTTGGGGAATTGTGATTTGGGGAATTGTGATTTTTAGTAAGATATATAAGGGCAAAATACCTACCCTAAGATTGAATTTTGATGAAAAACTGCTTCACGTATTATCTATTGTGATGAAATTTGCGTTAAAATATTCAAATGCCATAGTTGACTAAAACTGATTAAATTTTCATAATGCTTAAGTTGTTATTTATACATTATTCAAGGAAACTTATAAGCAAACGTTTTTTATAGTTTGAGGAAGGTCAAATAACTAAACTGAACCATAATACAAGGTAGAGGATCTATACCCTTCCTTGTTCGTTACACATTCAGTTTTAAATTCGAATACTTTCCAAACCTTACGCTTATTATCGTTTGTATAATATTGAGCATAATAACTTATTGAAATCTCCCTTTTGCATAATGGATCTTAGCCATTACCCCATTAAAGACCAAGGCCGCTTTTAAGTATCATCATCCTGCATAGAGCTGAATTGTGTGGGTACAGTTAAAAATGAGAAATTTTGAAGTTTAAATTCTACCAGAAGAGGCTTTAGGATAGAAATGGTTAACTATTTATTTGTTGTGCTGTAATAGGGCGGTGATTTTTGGTGTGGTGGAATATTGTGATCAAATAGTACATGAAATGTGATATTCTTCGAAAATTTATTGAGATTCAGCTATACTTGAATCTTAAAAAATTCCTACTTCCGCATGTGTATACACGTCTGCACGTTTATCATTTTATTTTCTCACAGAAACAATATTTGGGTTGGGATAAATTAAATTACGTCGTCTAGCATTTTGCTGTTTATGACTGTCGAGAGCCATGAAATTAGTCATAAACAGTCCATTGCCTTATGTGAGGGTGATTATAATGATGCTTGTTACATGAATATTTGACAGCTAGAGTAAAATTTCTGTTAACTTTATTTATATCCATTGATTTCATTGTCACCTGAAATTTTTAATTATTACTTACAAATAAGTTTTTCTTTGAAAACCTTTTTAGCTTGACATATTTATATCTAATTTACGCTACCTACCGTGATTTCTCATTGAGTATAGTTGTATTTTTTGCTTTAGTAAGATGCAATTTGGGTTTGTTTCGAGCTGGTAGAAAATATATCACGCACTATATTCGATATAGTGATAAAATCCCATATTCTCAGAAGTGGGTGGAAAACAGTGCATGATGAAAGAACTTTGCTTTTCGAAAGAATTTTTAAAAATTCTCTTGTCTTTGCATAGATTATATCATATGAAATAACTCACTGGTTTGAAAACTACTTCCCTTAACAATCTCCTATTTGATGAACGTAAGCTCTTAGAGTGCTCATCAAAGCTCACTTTTAAAGGCTCCCTACATTATAAAGAATGGAGTGTTTAAGAGATAAATGGTGCCATTAATGTTGTTAGCTGTTTACGAAATGACTTTTTTCTCGTCAAAGTTGCTTATGAGCTTAAAGTGGAGAGGAAGCAGTTAATGCGTGGGTAGGTGTAAAAAGGTGTATTTTAATGAGTTTTCATTCATTTTTTCACTCGAAGCGAGTCACATTACTTCAAATGAAACGGATATTGCTCCGTATTAATTGTATGGTAATTTTAATATCTACTCGAGAGAGTTTAGTTCGTGGAAGTTATTACGTGTGCTACCGATTACGGTATACCTTATTTCTTGTCGTATGAAATTATCTTTCCTCTCTACACCTCTTCGTTGAAATGAATTCTTGCAAAAACTGTTGGCTTGAATCAAACTCCAAGCTGTATGGCATACAATTATGTGGTCAAGTGACACAGCATCAGCTAAATTACTCCCGAAGAACCTGATTTGTTTGAAAGAAGATTTGTTATCCTGGATGAAAATTTTTGCGAAATCCTGGTTTCAGCTATTGTTTATTTTGTTTTTTTTCAAGCTGTGTTAATATGGCGAAATTATGTCAGCTGGGGGTAATTATATCTCAAACGTGTTAAAACTTCACGCTCACGGGTGCAAATTGCACGCTATATACAACGAGGATGAAGTTAGTAATGAAAAAATATTTAGCGTAATCGGGATTCGAGACTGGATCTCCCGATTGCTGGAAAGGCGTGTTAGCCAGTTACAATACCAATCTATTTTCTTAGAGCGAATTCGAGGATGGGTTTATCAAATAAGGTGTTGACGGTGTTGACAATTCCACGCTGTGGCACGTGAAACGGTGGTCGTGCTTTTCACCATCTTAACCTGCTAGAGCCTTTCATATTTTCAGAAAATGCTAAGTTCCGCAGTGCTCACCCATTCTAATTACTCGAGGAATTTTCTGTGGAATTTTGAATGGTCAAGATAATTGTGTATTGCAAAACAAATTGTTTTAAGCCGCTAATATTTTCACAAAAATTGTGTCCCAAAAAGTGTTCCAGTCCTCCCAAGTCTTCCCTATATGCAAGGAGGTGAAGATTTGTGCAAACTATTGGTAAAAAAAACAAAGAGTAATGTTGTAATTGAAAATAATTCCTCATTATAATGTTTTTAACCGTTTGTTTATTACAAATGAGTGGGTGAGAAGCCAAAGAGTACAAGTGATTTATTTTTAGTACAGAGTTGCGTGCAGAAATTACGTGAAGAAATCAAACGAGTTGAATTAGATATTTAGTTGTGCATTTGATTTTCTACTCGATGTCAGCACAGAACAGAGGCTCACTCGTATCCCTTAGCAACCAAGTTTTTGTGTATTTCTTCTAACTTTACCACAATCTGTTGAGAAAGAAACCACTTCTACTCCTTGGCTTCTCACCCCCTCAAATATGTTTAACTTTATCCTCAGTACATATAACCTTCTGCCCATGTGCGTGACTGCGTAGAAAGTCGCCTGTTCCATGCAGTGCTTTGAAAATTGTGGGCGACGACATAGGGTTCGTTTCTCCAAGAGTGAAGGCGCAGTCAAAATTGCGTCGTGTAAAGCGGTGAATCGCTAGAACGCAAGAGGTAATGCATTGTTGCGATATGGCGGAATAGCCCCTACTCTAATTGCGGGCTTTGATTCTCGCAATTTCAACAAATGTTTTCAATGCACAATGCCTTGCCCCGTGTAAAACGGCCTTTATGCTTATTCGAAAAGATGATACACCAATTATTACCACTTCTGTCATATTCTCGCACTATTAGGAAATTGGCTCAAATGTTGGCGATGACTTCATGGTTAATTAGAGTCAGGAGATATGAAAAAAAAATCATTTTCGGCACACGTATTTCTCGAAGCTTGAAGACTAACTTAAAGCTTAACGGTATGGGTATAAACGTTGATTACGATAAATATTATTGTGATAGGATTTGTTTATGCTAATATTTATTCTTAATCAATAATATTGCAAACTAATCAACAATCTTTGCTCTCAGAAATAAAAACATATGTCCTCCTGGAATACATAGATGTAAATGGCGCTAACAGTTATTCGTGTTTTTGACCGTGTTCCACCAATTTTAAAAATCTGGAAAAAATGAGGATTATATTTTGATGTAAGAGTAACAACATATATTTTATTCGGCGTGTCTATTGTTTCCTGAAATTTTAAATTTAATTTTGAAAATTTCAAACTTACGTAAAATTTGAGTTTTCAGTAAAAAAATTATGAAAAAAATCAGAATGGTTAAACGTAATTTTATTTTAACAACAAGAGGACTTTAAAAAAAGAAAAACTGAAGATATGGTTAAAAAATTAAAAATCGTATTTCAATTGTTTTGGGAGTAAATTTCGATTTTTAAGGTCTAAAACTTTGGGGAAACACATAATTTCTGATGATATTCCGGGAGAAATGGGACAGTTAAATGGGAGGAATGGGACGCTAATGTAAATGTGCTAAAATGGCAAGAAAAAATTAGTAATTCAAAATATATAAAAAATAGACTTATGGTTTTTTCTGATCATATTTATTCGATTTATAGTAGTATTGGTTAATATAAATTATTTACTCTCGCTTCTCTCTCACACTTTTGCCTTCATCACAAGCCATCTTCACAACTTTCAGATTTGCACAATTTGGTACAGGTTCCTTATTTTTTCCTCCACTAATGAGACATAATTAACTAAAACTTAACATTAAAAGGCCTTAAAAAATAAAACTTAAAGAATGATGGTGCTTTGGGGGAGTGAAACTCTGTCCCATTCCTCTCAGATATCTTATGTCACAGACCTCCCTTAAGCGCCATTTTGTATTTCACAAGTTTAATAGACTTAAAAAAACAGAAATATATTATTTAAATTACCAGTTATAAACCCGAAGTCCATGTATTTTTTTAGTTTTTTTAATTTTTTTATTTTTATAATTAACCAAATAGGAAATTAAAGTTGAAGCATCTCACGGAAGTTACCAAAATTGGTGTGAAAATCAATATCTTCTTCTGAAGTACACTCAGAGAAATGAGTCAGGAGCATTTTATGAGGAAATGTGGCTTCTGCTTCTCATGCATGCGATAAAAGCAAGAGCTAAAAAGCTTAAATCAAGGGAGGGAAATTTAAACTGTCCCGTACCTCACACTGTCCCACTCCTCCTTTGTTTTCCCTATCTTTCTCATGAGTTATGATTTTAATGGGGAGTCAATTAATTTCACTACCAGCGTCCTATTTTACCGATTTCCTTGCTGAAAACTTCTTTTAATCCTCACGTTTCTAGTTCAGGTTGATTAAGCTGTCTGCTAAACGCCGTTTCTTTGCCTCTTTCATCGCAATACAAGGTAAAATATCGGCGCTGGAAGTGTTCCAAAAGCAATTGTTTGTCCTTAATTCAAATAAATTTATGGCCTTTGGAATTTAAACCAAGCAAGGTGCCGAGGGAGCAGGAAAGATATGGATTATATTTGCGTCATTAATCCCACAAAAACTGTGGTCATATCTTTTAGCCACGATGAGTAATAACGATTACCACTTCTTAGGTCAGGGTCGGATTCCATGTTGGGTAAATTTTCATTACCTTTTGTGTAAGCCGAAGAAAGTTGGTGACAATTAAGTTTAAAGTCCCGGATTTTATTCAGGATAATCTCTAATGTATTTCTAATTTTTATTCCACATGTAAAATCTTCCTATCTGTGATGCTTGCTTTACATAATTAGGATAGATTAAATAAGATATGTTCCTTTAGGAATCTGAGAACCGGGGATGAATTAATGGCTGCAAATTGTTTGTAATGGCAGAATAAAGGCAAAATAAATGATGCAGTTGACGGTATTTGGCTAAACATTTTATCTGACACTCCACCGAAAGATGTAATGCTAACATTCAGTCCTCAGTGAACGAAAAATATTTTGAATATTCCGGTTGAATTTAGTAGTTTAAAGCTGCATTTCTCCGCTAAGACAATTTCTTAACAGCATGTAGCATAATTTCGCAATTGGTAGAAGTAGTTGCCGAATTCTGAAGCTAAGGATGATTGGATTAGTACGACTTTATAAAAATACAAAAACAGTTATGGAAATTTCATGCAGCTCCTTTCATTTTATATGGATTCTGATTTCACCAACTTATGGAGTTATATGCTGTTTAAAAGTTTTCTATTGACGGCAGGTAACAACTGGTATGTCAAAAATAGATACTATTCGATCAATACTCATGGAAGTGTTCAAGTTCTGAAATTAAAAAAGAGAAAAGTATATTTTTAAAAAATAAACATTTTTACAACTTTAAGATGCACAAGTGTAATTTCTTTTCGGGTTTTCTTTCGCTAGGAATAAGTGCAGCGAATGAATTCAGTGGAATGAATGTGTCTCAGTCCGCTGATGAAGTTCCTCGCTGAAAGAACGAAACATTGAGTGATGAAAGTTCAGCACTTAACCCGAGCAGCGATGAGTAGCAGTGAACCCGATAATGTATTTCACGAGTAAAAATTATATTTTGTATTAACACTTTCTACCGAGAAAGCCGTTGAAATAAATATTCGGAATCAAAGAGGAGGATAGCCAAATATTACCTTTTGCATCTTTTAGCATAAAACTACTCCAATGGAAGGTTTTTTGTTTAACACCACTTAGGACATATCATAAACATTTGCAAAACTTTTTAATATTTTATACATTAATAAAAACGGTATTTAAATTTTCCCTTATTCCAAATATTCCATGATTTTTCCGCTCTTGGCAGAAAAATCATGGAATCATTACAAAAGGAAGAAGGGCGAAGAAAGAGTATAAATATTTTAATATATTATTTTTTTGGCGTTCAAAAATTAGAATCTTTACATAAAAGGTCTAAAAGGCCTGCAATTCTGAACGCCAGTAATACTGAATTGAACGCATCGAACCATTGAGTTGGTTTCAGTACTTAATTAGAAGACTCATTTTGTGCCATAGTATAATAAAGATGTATATAGTTATTCAAAAAGTGTTATTAAATTCTTACGATCACATTTTATCCTTTTCATTCTCACCTAAGGAATATGCTATCAAGTAATACTACACACAAAATCCCTTTTTACTCATTTAACAAGGCCATTGGGAGATGTATGCTTGGCGAATTTAAAAGCAGCTGTGATGTTCATCTTTATTGAGCAGTTTAAGTCAGGAAAAAAGAAAGGGAAGCGATGGGGTTGGGACAAAGTTTTGCAATTTCGTCCTGAAGTTGAAACGAGGTGCAGGAGACCGCGGAAGAATGCCTGAGGAGGAAACGTCCCAGGAGTTTGGTCCAAGAGAATAGAAGAGTGGTATGATCTACAAAATTTTAAGTGTGGACGCTCCACCTCGTTTTTATTGCCAGATTGGTAAATGAGTGCCCTGCATTGGTCGATTTTCAAATAAGAAAGCGCCCAGTTACTTTAAAATAATGTGAAGGGCATATTTCTGAAGAAATTTCTCGCTTATTTTATAAATTGAGAATAATGGAAACAGATGGAAAATTTTTTGCAACGTAAGTGATGGAACTTGGAAATAAAATTTGGAACCTTGTAATTAAGTATTTATATAATTATAACCATAACTTGGAAAATGTGGTAGCCAAATGTAGAATGTTTGGATCCCGGCTGAAGGATTCTGGTTCAATCCCAGGTGAGGTATTTGGATACCCGCATAAATCCCACAGTGAAATAAACAGTTACACATTCAAAATAGCATAAATTAACACTTGCTAGAAACGTAATATATCTTCGTGTCGGGTGACCGCTAACAGTTATCCACCCGAGCCTTCGTATTAGAGCATTGATTAAGATAGTATCTTTAAAACAATAAAGCAAGTCTTCATTAAGTAGATTACGGTGAACTCTTTCTTGAACAGGTCGAATAAATAATTAAATTGAAGATTTGAAAGTGAGTATCACCAAGAAAAACCTATCTGCGTTAGCTTACATTTTGTTTGACCTTAGTTTCTATATAATATTTTTTATGAAGAGCAACTTTTTTCCATCAGATTTAACACTCGCAAAGTATTATGAGTATCACGAATTTTGTAAAATCTATGAAGTTATACAATGCAATTAGTTTTTCCTTTTCCCATAGAACTAATTATGTTGTGGTTTCTACTGTTATCTTCAGCTAATGATTACTGCGCAACCACCGTGAGGACTCTGTTTATATTTATTCGTAGTATGCGAGTGAACGTGAAACCATGGCAACGGCACAGGAGGGGGTGGGAAGTGTAATGGGGACAGAGGGAGTGTCATTGGATAGTGGATGCTGTGCGGAGGGCGAGTGAGGACAATCTGCGGAGCCCGTTTGACGATCAATTAACTCGGCGGCATCGATTGAGCGCCTCGCGTTCCTCCCCGCGGCGGACGACACACAGACTCGGGAATCGCGACTTTATACCAAGTGTCGGAGGCACCATTACTCAACCGACCTTTTATCGCACGCCTAATAAGCTAACGCAGTGAAGTAAATGACTCCCATCAGCTCGTGTCATACATTAAATTTTATTTTATATAATATGTAACAACTCTTCTGGGGATACCGCGTGGGTAAGATTATATAAGAGCGCCGACGTTTCGGGTACCGACTCGCTACCCATTCTCACGGCTACTGACAGAAAATTTGAAGTGACCGTTGAAGCTCAGCATTAGGAGGGGCCGGATTGGTCGAGTCCCGATTGTTGTCGCGGAGGACCGTGGACCAGCATAGATTTAGCTCTGGCAAGCATAACTCTTTTAAGAGTTCTATTCCAAGAGCTGCTGATCGAATATCTGGTGTCTCTGTTTACATTTTTATTCTCAAGTCTTATTTCAATAGCCTCTTTAGTTAAACGATCCCAAAATTGATTTGATCGCCATAAAAATTTGGTGTCATCCCACCGTATTTTATATAGTTTACCAATAATATCGGCGTAAGGAAAGGTAGAACGGTGAAGTATAAGCATTTGTATGAAGTGCTGCTGAAGCTCTATTGGGTCGTGTAATATATCGTTTCACTCATTGTTTACTCCACTAAAATAATGAAACATAAAACATTGTTTAAACTAAATGTTTAGCTTCTACGGTCAAAACAGTGAAGAAGAACTTGCTAAAAACTATGAGAACGGCGAAACGGTCGTCTCCTTCATCTCCTTGCGGGCAAAATATTTGTTTGGCGCACTTTATTGTTTTTTTTTAATAGGGAGAACGTCGTCTTCGCATGAAAAGTAGCTTGTTATAATAAAATTTTACCAATTCTTTGATTTTTGAAATGGCCGAAAGGTAGATTTAAATTTCGGAGGTGTAGAATATTTCATGAATATCGAGTTTACGTGTGCTGTATAGAAAAATATTTCTAAACTTTTCATCTAAGAAAATGTCGATATTGTTTCTTTTATTTAAATAAATCACACAGACGAAAATTGCCACGCGGCAATACGCACTAGGAAAAAAGTAGTCATGCTATTCCTAACGAAATGGTGGAGGAATTATAAATAGAAGGTTTTGTTATGTCCGCTTAGAGTTTTAATTAAGTGCAGCGCGTTTCAACGCCACTGCGTCATCATCTGCCAATGCTGGTTTTAATCAGATACACTGAGTTCGGCATTTAAAAATTAGACTAAGCATTTATGATAGTGAAAAAAGACTAGAATTGAGGAAAACAATGGCATAAATCCATTGAATACGTTTCAACACATAATCAGAATTGAAATTTTGTGCCATTGCAAAATACAGTTATAAAATGCATTAATTTATTTTTGCGATAATATTTTCTCCTTTCCGCACTCTATTAACTTAGCATTTTCGACATGAATTAGGACGGTTTTAATCAGATAGGTACACCGAGTTTAAAACCAGTGTACCTGATGATCAAGCAATAGCGTTGAAACACGTTGTACTTGATTAACCCAATGTTGCTCCTAAGCAACATCAAAATTATATACATTTTCAGCTGTATTAAGGAAATATCTGAACTACGCATTATTTTGTGGTGTAAATTTTAATGACGAAATGTTTAGCTCCCAAGATAATTACGATTGAGTGCAAAAGTTTCAAGTTTTCAAAATGAAAAATCATGAAATTTGATTTCTTCCAGAAGTAGCTCTGGGTTAGAAAGGGTTAAAAGCCTTAGTGGCCATTGCAAAATCTTTTCTTTGCTAACTCTCGAAGCATGTTCCACAAATTCTCATCTGACACTGTTGTTTCACGTTTACCTATTCGAAATGTTTGAAGTTGAATTTAGTAATAGTTTCTTTTATGAACATTTCTCTCTTGCGGATATCTCTAGCGTACTCCGACCTATAACTGATATATTCCTTCACTCACAGGTGAGTCCCGCATTAATTACCGAATCGATTTGAGAGGACTTTCTATCGTTTTTTTGATTCTCAAAGGAGGTGAATATCGTTCTTGCTTGTAGTCAATTGAATCAAATTTTACTTTTCATAGCTTTTTAGAAAGCTAAGTTCAGTTACGCCATTTTATACCGTCGCGGAGAATAGGCGCTTTTCTCAAGTTTTCAATATAATCACTGCAAAGTTAAGTCGCGTTAACTTGTTGTGACCAAGTTTTAAGCCTAGCACGGCGTTATCGGATTTTTATAACGAATTTACTTGACTTGACATGACGAAGTAATAGAGTTAAAATCTCAGAAAAAGCCCATGTGCGTTCAAAACGACCTTAATGGATAATTCCTGTAAGGATGGTCGTCAATAGAGAAAATCTCAAATTTCTCTTAAACAAAAATGTACCTAGTAAACATTTATGTCTATCGAGATATTTTTAAGGATTTAGTAAAGATTTTAAATGAAGTGATGAATCAATTGAAACTATCAGTGAACATAAACCATTTTTTAATGCAATGAGTAAAAAAGAAATTAAGATTGTATTGCTATAGTAGATACTAAAATAGCCCTCCAGATGGACTCACTCTCGATGGATTATTACTAACACTCACCGTACTGACCTTAGTACGGTAGATCTGTACCCCAGTGCAAGCTATTTTCAAAGGTGTCATTTCCTAGCAATCAACCTTTGATGCAAGGAGTAGGTGTTTGTTATCATTTTCAAAAATTAATTTTGCTTTTTTTAATTTGTTTATTTAGCGCAGAGTACCTACCTACATTTTTGTAGAAAAACTCTGAATGGTACTCTTTTAAAAAAAAACGGATGGAATAACTTTACATCCGCAGCAAAAATCGAGGAACTTTACGTGGGGTAATATCGCACCAGTTGCACGCTAAGTGTTGGAAAAAAATTACGCACGGGTAAAAAACCCAACTTCGCGTGTAACCCATGCAAAAAGGGACTTTATTTACGCCGTCTATGAATTCAATAAATATATTTCAACTTAGTGCCTGACAATTAGTGAACGCTCCGAATCTCGCGTCCACGCCCCTGCTTCGCTTCCTTGGCCGCGCACCTTGGTCTGCACTTCGGTCGGAACGGCCATACAGCCTCGCCCACCCCCACCCTACTTCGCTGCCCTTTACCCCTTCCATCAAAACCCCATGAACCCCAAACCCTCGGACTCGCTTTCCTCGAAACCCCTCAGGGAGTCCGCCCCCCCCAAACCTCCCACCCCTATCTAAACATATCAAACTTGCGCTAATCGACTCTTCAAACAATTCCCTTCCAGCCCTGCCCATATTTCCCCATCCACTTTCCTCCGCGTCCAACCGATTGCGGTGGGATTTCGATTGCTACTCTTCCTCCGATTTTGTTTTTCTCGCCCAGAGAAAGTATCCATACGATTTTTATTTCAGCCTGCCTTCTAAGTTTGGGGAGACTATATTCCCAGCTCGGGGCACTGCCGGAATGGGAGTTTCTTTTTTACATTATACCCCGTCTGTTAGGATGGCAGAGCTAAAGTTTTTTTTCCTGTAAAATGGAGGTTCTTATGGAGAAGTATTGCTGTAACATTATTTCGTAACAGTTTCGTAGGCGTCATCTTTCTCTGATCTACAGTCTTGCCGCAGAGAAAAGGCTTGCGCGTTACAATGGGATGGTTTCCTATTATTTTTTTATTGCCTAAATCGAAAGATTATTACTCCTGGAGTACGTATTTCACGCTTTTAGATTTTTAAATGGCGATATATATTTTTCGCGATTAAATGAAAAGTGAAAATTTTCAAGAGCGCGAAAACGCGACGCGTAAGTATGAATGCCGGGAAATCTCCGTGTGACGTCGTTCTGGTTCCCGCTGCCGTAAGTGAGGTGACCTTGGGGCGAGGCTTTGAGCGCTGATACGACATAGGATGCTAGCAGGTAGCGCTTGGCTTAAATAAGGATTTTTAATACCCTATGGAGCGAAGGAAACTTTTCGACCTTAGGAAATTTTTATGGGTGATTATTAAGAGATGTTCCCCTGAGCTCTGTGCCTCGGTAATCTCAGACATGCATGCATGCATTGGTAATCTCTGACGACGTAAAACTCCTGACTACTCGTATAGCATCTGGGTTCCTGAGATTTCACGTGGAGTGGAATCGCATTGGCGCCAATCTGGCCTTTTTCAAATGAGGTTAAAATTGACCATTAGCATTCGTCTAAACTGGGATTTCTAAAACTAAATAATTTGTATATTATGGATACACTAATGGTGGGTAACGAATCGCAATCATTGCCTTTCGTTTTCTTTGATGAAGGAAACTACCCTATTGTAAACTTTTGCTGTGCTATGAAAGTATAAACTAGCGCACGAAAACGCGACGGGTAAGTATGACTTGACCTGACTTCCTTGGCACTACAGCCCGGTATGGGCTTTGGCCTCCCTCAAGACGCCTGTCCATTCTCGCCCGTTCTGCACTTTCTCCCACCATCTGACAATCCTCATAGCCTTTATGTCTTCTTCCACATCCTGCATAAATGGCGATATATATTTTTCCCGATTAAATGAAAAGTGAAAAATTTCAAGAGCGCGAAAACGCGACGCGTAAGTATGAATGCCGGGAAAACTCCGTGTGACGTCGTTCTGGTTCTCGCTGCCGCAAGTGAGGTGACCTTGGGGCGAGCCTTTTAGCGCTGATACGACGCAGGATGCTAGGTAGCAGAGTACCACGCTAGCTGGTAGCGCTTGGCTTAAATAAGGATTATTATTCCTCTATCAAACGAAAGAAACTTTCCGACATTAGGCTCTTTCAATAGGTGATTATTAAGACATGTTTCCCTGAGCTCTGTGCCTCATGCATGCATTGGTAACCTCAGACGATTTAAAAATCCTATCTACTCGTATAGAAACTAGGTTCCTGTGACGTCACGTGGAGTGGAATCGCATGGGCACTAATCTGGCCTTTTTCAAATGAGGTTAAAATTGACCGTTGCCATTCGTCTAAAACGGTATTTCTAAAACCAAATAATTAGTATATTATGAATAACCTAATGTTAGGTAACGAATCGCAATCAATACCTTTCGTTTTCTTTAATGAAGGAAACTGCCCTATGGCTGGGAGGTTGAATCTATTACTCCCATTAGGGCCATGTAGATAGAAGGATAGGAGCCAGACTTAAGGTAGCCCACGGGATGGTGTCACGTAAAGAGCACTGTTGGAACGGAAGTGTAAAAAACATGGAGTACAATGAAATGAACCTCGTAAACAGTGTGAGGTGAGGTTGTAATGTCCTCAGGGTCGTCAGTGGGTGAAACTCTTGCAGAGACTTAACATCATAAGCGGCCGCATGAATGAGAAGAAGTCAGCAGTAAATGCTAGTACGTGGAATGAGAGGACTATGATGTGGGTGGGAAAGAAAGGAAATATCAAAAGGAAAATTGAGAAAGGGAGAACCGATATCTTAATACCATGCGAAGTGAGGTAGAAGGATAGTGGGAACTACTTAATTGGTGGATACAGAGTAATAAATAGTGGTGAGGAAGTAATTCAACGAAGGGTAGCTTTACTATTAAAATGGGAATCTGAGTAAGAGATAAGACTATGACCCTTAGTAGTCATAAATCAGGTAAGCAATAGGATTGCGTGTTGGAAATTGAGGTGAACCCACAGTCCAACAGTGAGACTGTGAAGTGTGAATTTTAATTCACAAATCAAAAGAAATAAATTGTGAATTTAACAAGATTGAAGCTGAAAGTATTCATTTTGTCGTAGTTTTTATGGTATGATTCTAATGTGGAGTACAAGAAACCCAAAGATCTTATTGTCTATGTATACTGTATAGTTGCGAGCGTCTGTTTACAATTCTATGTGAGTTCTTGCGAGCCTGCATCTGTAAAATCTTGTATATTAATATATAGTTCTCTTGAAATTATCCAGAGAAAACTTACCTCAAGGTGTCACTCTGCATTTGAACCAAGCTGTATATTATTAATTGATATTAATTAATTGATGTATTAATTGTAGGTCTAATCATTTTTAGATGAAAATTCATCATAGACTTCTAAGATAAAAGGCGTTTGATAATTTTAATTACTACATTCTATCTAAATATTAACTTACGGTTTTAGCATACTTATGCTTATATGCAATGCCTATTTTTTATGTTTAACAACGTTGACATTATATGGTAACGGTTGCCATTTGTACTGCTGCTACCGCAATAATCATTTCCACACGTAATTCATTGTTTAAAAATGTTTTACACGGGAATTGTATGGGATTCAAGTAATCGGGAATCGATGTCTAATGAAGGTCGCGTAAAGAGTCACAATAAATGAACGCCATAGCCAAAAATTGAATATTCCCGGCAAAAACAATTTGTTGTAAATATGTAATGATTATGAAAATATCTTGCGCGTCTGGTTGTGAAAACAGTCTAACGCTGATTTGCGTTTGTGGCACCATCTATATCATAACAATTAAAAACATGTTTTAGAATAACTATTTTTATTATAATGTTAATGAAAATAACTTACCTGTCTGGTGATATTTTTTTGTCTCGATATTTCGCGTTCCTATTGCCATCTCTCGTCTCACAAATAACTACAGGTTTTATAATAGCTGATTTTATGATTGTTTGTGAAAATAAATTACAAGCCAGGTGATAGTTATCTTTCACGTTTTTCCTCGTTCATCTAGCCATCTCTTACCTTATAGTTATGAATAGATGAACATGTGTATGAATTGTCGAATTTTTATAAATATACCTCAAGGAATATGCGAATGCTGGATTTTAGGGGACAGCGTGTTGGTGGCGCGTTCTGTCGCTTGAAAGGTAATAACATTTGGATCCTCGCTTTTTGGGATTATGTCTTCGAAGTTAACTTGAGCGGCTGAGTATTGGTATTAATTAATATCACTCCATTTAATTAACAATAATGGTCTTTTAATTTGTTCAAGTTTGTTGGGTTCAAACCCTCATAATCAGAATTGGAGGAGCTACAATCCTAGGGTAAGGGCTAAAATACGAAAAATCGCCTATATTTCACAAGTTCATCCGCCATTAATTTTATATTTCTCTCCATTTCCTATGGTCTAGAAACGGTAACCTTAGCACGTTTAATTAATCTCGGGATCAGCTAGCGACAGAGCGTTGCACAAAGCTGCCAAAATATTGGCAGCGGCTTACTTAATGTACTAGTACCATGAGTACCAGTGATTTATGACTGAAAGTAAGTATGTCAAAATTAATTGAGTGTGGTAGCAAATATTTATGTATAAACAGAGGAACTTTTTGTACCTACTTATTACAAGTTTGTGGAGTATTTTAATAACAATTTGTAAATAAGTAGCTGTTCCAGGTATTCCGGCTTCTTTAATGTTATATCTAGTTTTTATGGCAAATAAAACATAAACCTTTGGGTAAACTGAAGCTTTCAACTTCGGGCCTGTTACAAATTGAAGCATTTTTATGGCTATACTGCATAGCAAGTTATCCTGTTACAACGGCTGCTTTGGAACCATGAAATATAAACCATGAAATAGGGTAAAATCTATGAAGCATATGAAGTATCTCTTTTCCCAAATATCCATCTGGTTGCCTTCATCCGATGCTCTTGGTGAACCGAATAGATGAAGTCGACCGTCTATTAAGTGCCTGGGCTCATTATTTTGAGAATGGGCAATTGAAGATCACGTCGTCACTATACTGAATGAAGAAAATTTAATTTTTGTATCAATATTTTTGATCCGTAGAATTTTTCTGTGAATCTTACTTTTTGTGGTAGTACTTAGTAGCTACTACAGTGCATGAATTGTGGACCATCCAACTTTTTACAAGTAGATCTTTTTCCAATTTTTTTCCATCACTACAAGATGGTAACATTGTGTACATACATTTTTTCTTCGAAGAATTTTTATCGTGTATATACTTACTATATGTCTACTGCTCTCTACTCCTCGATTAAGTGGTGTGTTCTCGCTCTTTCGCAGCACGTAACATACTTTCTCTCAACTCTTTGATTTCGTAATCCTTATTGTAACATCTTTCATATCGTACTTGCGAATTCCGTCTCGCTGTTTCTCGACTGTTGCATCTCTGTCTACAAGATAGTTGGTAGGATGGTAGAGGCGTTTGGGTAGAATCTCTCTCTCTCTTTTTCTCTTTGATACTTCCGAAAAATTACTTGTTGACTCATCACATTTATTCGCGTTTCCCACATCCTTATACTTACCCCACATGGACCTCTCCTTAAACACAATGCCGATCCTACACCTTTCCCGTACGCTGTCACCACTATTCAACAATTCAAAAACCGTTCCACGTCACCCGCCATCCGCACCGAACTCCTTCTCTTCCCAGATTTCGCGTCCGGAGAAGGAGGCGGGGCAGACAGACACAAAGACAAACAAGACAGCAGCCTGAGGAGTGGAGGAGGAAGATTGCGGCAAGATGGGGGACAGAGTGCTGGAGGTAAGAGAAAAGTGGGACGCCTTGGTTTTCTGACAAGGGGCACATCGTCTTCGACTCTTGAAGCTTCTCTTTGTTTACCTCATGCCAACCAAGTCCATCTGTCGTCCCCTTGCTATCATTCCTACTCTTCAATCTTACTTATCCCATTTCCTTTCCTTATCGTTATGTCAGGGTGGTGCGGTTAAGGCTAATTACTATGTCTGTTGTGTTATACTTAAAGGATAATTCCCACACAATTAATAAAGCCCACAAACTGAAATTCACTCGAAAAAAGCCGCAGTAAAACAACTTTTACTGTTTTTTACAATTTAAACTACTTGTAAAAAAGATTCCTTGTCCCGAACACCGAAAGAGTTGACTCTGGGATCACTAGAGGCATACCGAAGGAAGATGACGACAACTTCAATGCACATAATTGACTTGAGAGGCTGATACTTTGTGGAACTCAATGATTAAGGAGAAAGAATACTTTTTAACTCCATTGACAATATAAAAACCTCAATCTTATACTTTTCGTGGAATTAGAAAGTATTACTTTCCTTTTTTTAGCTGCGAATGCAAGAGAATTGCCGTCCATGCCGGAGCGGGAGAGGCCAGGGTAGTACAGTGAATATACCGAGCTATTGCGAAATATTTTAATTATTGTTGCTATGCTATGCGACAAAATATTTTTATTGTTACTGCTGTTTCTTGTTGTCATATATTTTTATCATTCGGGGGAGGATGATGTGAAATGGAAGCTGGAAAGTTTTTAAAATACGTGAAAATTTGCGAAAAAATGACAAAATTGATCATTTTTAATGCATTTTTACACAATTTACGGAGACTAATTCCCCCCAAAACTACCTCTTTACCATAAACATTAATGTTTTAGAATTAATTTTTCACCGCTCAAAACCACTAGAAAAAAATTAAATGCTAAAATAACCCTTTTAAGTCCTAAAAATGACCGAAAAGTGATAAAAATTGGAGGGGGGAGCTCCCCCGAAAATGGTGGGTGGTGGAGAAAAACGGAGTTCATATTCCGTTTTAGGAGGTCATTTTACGTATGAATCAGCAGGAATGGTGTCAGGGCCGATTTTCATGCCGTCCAGCGTAATCCATCTTTCCTCGACTTCACTTTGAACTTTGAATCTTTGACAATAGACATTAAAACTTTCTCTAAAATTGTTTTTATCTATGATTGGAAGTACAATCAATTATCATGAGAAGATAGCAAAATTAAGCGCGAAATAAGTTAGTGATCAATATTTCGTACATTTTTCAAAAGATCTATAAGGATAAGTTTTTTACGACAACTGTTATTTTTCCCATTTCAGTGGTTTAAAAAATTAAAAGTTCATTTATATATTTGTATTTTTCCACAAAAAATCTCAAAAAAATATTTTTCGCCTGCATTACTACATGGTGGTAAACATTTTTAGAGACTATAAATAGCTAGTTTTACCATTTGAGAGTGATTGGCCAGAATGAAATGAATGAGTGAACGAATAAGATGAATTTTGGCAGGTGAATGGAGATTAGATAAGATGATTAAAGAGGCAGGTCGGTCAATCATAATAACTTCTTCAGTCTCTATATAAAATCAGTTTCTCCTTAGAATTACATCGTCTTCGAGACTGAAATTATGTGTTTTTACCCATTATACACATTTAAGATAGTTACTTTTCATGTTCATGAACTCGTTCACTTGATATTTCAGATTGTTTAAGGAACGGAATTGCGTGAAATAAATCAGATTAAATTAACTACGATTTTACTTGTATTGCGTGTCGTTGGCTGGAGGTAATGTGAAGTTTGAAGAAATTTGTGTGTCGGTTTTCATGCTTAAACGACGGAGTGCCCTCTGATTGTCAATAAAGAGTACTCTGATGCATTACATCAAATGAAGTGCACCCTAAAATCGGTATTTTTGAGGGATAGTGTTTCTTAAGCAGTCTCTTGAATGTATTAACCAATTATAGATCATAAACATAAGAATGTTTTAATTTATAATTTCAAAGATTCAAAGTTAAATGCGAAGTCGAGGAAAGATGGATTCTTCTGTAAGTACAACCGATATTATACTATTTGCAATGTCTATTGGTGACTAAGGAATTTAACTTTTTTTTATTTTTGAAAGAATTTGCAAAGGTGCCTTGTAACGCCGAAGCGTTGAGTTCCCAAAGGAATTGAAGCTCATCCATTTCCAGATTAAAGTTTATTTGTCCCTGCGAATTCTTCCAAAATGCGCGTCTCTTTTTGCCTGAATATAACTCGCTCCGTAATCACTCCCAAACTTTTGATTCGCTTCTTTGCTTCATGGCTCAGGTGTTTCAAACTAGTGTCCTCCTCCTGTTCCCTGTTTTCCTGTGTGTACACTTCTGAAGATTTATCTTTGCTGAATAGCTCCATGAAATGAGTTTTTGAGGGAATTCCTTCCTTGCTCATGCAGAAAAATTTCTCTGAAATAGTCGTTTTCGCTGTTTCCGTCTTGACAAATAATCTTTAGCTTATAACAGCTATTATAGCGATTGTCGCATTATTTGTGAACAATACGTAAAGCTTCTAATCACGGTATGCTGTTTTCAAATCTGGAGTAGTAATGATAATTAATTTGGGGAAGTATCTCAGGATCCCCACTCCATTTGTAACTTCAGTTCCGCCATACATATAAATCGCAAGCACCGCTGAAAACCAAATACAGGAACACCACAAATTGTAACTGAAATGTGTACCCTCTTAATTCGTCGGGGAAGTAAAAATTTTTTTAATACCTACTCTAATAAAAAAAAAACCGTCGAACCGTTTGTTTGGATTGATGATTCGTTTTTCGGAGGTTTTTCTCTGTTACACATAGTTTTCAGAAGCCTATGGCAAGAACTAAAGGAATAGTTTACCCTTTGGAAGGCATGGTAAATAATTAATCAATTTCTCTAAACTCTCTCTAATATCTAAACTCCGCCTACTTAAACATTCAGGAAATAGATAGTAAAGAGTACCAAACTCTGAGCACTTACCTTGTGGGACTCTTCAAAGCAAGAAAATAAATTTTGCATGTTTTGCAATGTTTGCTGGGGCAAATATCTATCAATAGTACTATTACTATTTTTGGGGCGCAAATATCTACTGAAATTCTAAATCAACATACCAAGGCGATCACCGAATCTAAGGTGTTGGCTAACTTATTGATCGGAGGTTGGAGTGAGTATTTTTCTCAAAATTTTTTCCGCACATATCCAGTCTGTATAATCATCGCCATCACAACGTGGTGCAGTGGGATGCCATATATGCTTTTAATCAAAGCGATTTGGAGGGAAGAGAATTCAGATAGGACCTAAGAATTAGATTTTGTTTGCATCCTAGTAGGGCCCTCGTCTCCGGATAATGGGCCTTGTGAATGATTTCTTTCCAATTGCATTTATCTTTTTCGCGGTTGTAAAATTATTTTAAACTCTTAAAATTTTGGCTGAAAGTAATTTATTTGAACTTTCAAAATAATTTTACTATATTTATGAAGATTAAGTTTCATATTTAATTTTTATGAATGAATATGATGAATTAAGACATTTGGCAAGATAAAGGTAATTTCAGGTAATTATTAAATGAATGGGAAATTATTAATAAATACGCGATCATCTTTCCCCTTAAACAATGAGCGAAGAGAGGAACTTAGATGAAAAACTTTGCAAGGTTGTTCAAGGGCGTACATTTGGTTTAGGAAAATAATTTTGTTCTCAATCTCTATTTATCTATCTTCGTAGTACCCTGCGAGCTACCAATAGGTTTTTGGCAGAGGATGGCCAATCGCTAGCACCCAACACAACCTCTACATGTATACAAAATGGTCATAAAAGTACTACCCCCCACAACAAAAAATATGTAAATGCATGCAAAGGCAAAACTACCAAATGCTAGTAATTCTTATAGTAAATCCAAACAAGGACAAAATAATGGAAAAATATGTACAATTATACATGCAATGAGTCTTCCTTGCGAGTAACGCCATTATTTGTGTTATCCCAGTTACTGTTGTTATCCTCGATAATACGATGAAAGAATGACATTTTAAATCCATCTGTTTTGCATTCTTTATCTTTATTTTCTCCTCACGAACACGTCTACTCTACTACGAGGGTAAGCAAAGGATATCTCTTTTCTCATCGTCTGAGATAACAGGATAATTTACTGCTCGGTATTTCAATTATGCTTCTTCCGGAGTTCCACAATGTCCGATTTCTTCACGTTAGCCTGAATTAATCTCATAGTGAGTTAATCGAATCCTTGCATGAGAGTCATGAAAGACCCCTTCGTCTTAGAAAAATCCTTCCCCGAATTTACTCAGTAAATTTAGCTTGTACTTTGCTCTAATATCCTGTAACCTCTTTGATAATCTTGCGTAAATGTATGGAAATGTGTGCATAAACCTGAGAGTGTAATTTGAATTCAAGGCATTGGCTAACTATCCTCTATTAATCGTAGGCCAAGAAGTGCGTATTTAGCGTCCTCTATCCTTCCGCATCTATCCAAAGCTTTAAGTCGTCATCGCCACAGCAGTTAGGTGCAGTTGGGAGAACCGTCCTGTTCGCAGCGAGTTTGAGGGAAGAGGATTTAGGTGAGATCCAGGAATGTGGTTTTGCGGACGTCCCAAGTAGGGCCCTTCGGGATCCAGGGTTCACAGAAGGGTCGAGACAGGGGAGTGGCGGTAAAGAGTTGGGGTGGCGGATTAGCGTCGAGGGGACTTATCCCCTCCCTCCCGGAATTGGCAAATAGTGGATGGCGATTGTTGGAGGCAGCAGTGGTGGTGGTTGACCGATTTCGCGGGCGAGTGGTCGGATGACGGCCGGGGGAGGAGGGCCAAAATCCTTTGGTTTTCCCCACACGAGAGCGAGGGACTTCGGCGCTTCATTTATCAAATACGTCTGGAGTTATCGGTCGTCCGAGTGTGCTTCACAAATCGTGCATTATCTCCGCGGGATATATGTTTAGTGTTGAAAGGTAGAACTTCGTGATGCCAGCGATTTGCAATTGGTTAAGGGACTGGAATGACATGGTAATGTGAAGGAAATAAAAAGATGCAACGGTTGGAATCCTATACAATTTTTATTATGTCCCACAAATTAAGCAAAAATCGCATCAGTTTCAAATATCAGGCTAATCTAATGGTCAGCTCAGCAGTCGTAAGTAGTTCTTTTTGCCTTTTTCTGATGTTCTACAACTGAGTTAATTTGAATAACTTATTAAAAAGGTTTTCCGGAATGTTCAAGATAATGAACATTGTTGGACTCAATTTTACCTCAATTTAAGTAACTATACTCTTCCTTGACCGTATGAACATCATGACAGTATGTTATTGTTGTAACTCGATGTTTTAAGACTTCTTTTATTGTTAGATATTAAATGGGAGAATACCAATATGTGCGTCACCAGTGAATGTATTCGCAAATATATAATATAGAACATGTACTACTTTCCTTATTATCGCCGGCAAATCTTACATTTAATCTGAATTTCTACCCTAAATGCCATTAATTGTAACAAATTTGTTTCATGTTACCCTCAAGATCGCTAAATTGCGATGAATTCAGCATATCAGTATAATCAGTTATCCTGCATATGAAAAGAGTTGGTTCCGTTAAATTTAATGTTTAAAGTAATAATAAAAAATCTTAATTCATTCGTGACGCTTGTTGCTGATCTCCCCTAGATTTTTAATGGAACCGTAAACGAATGAAAAATAAACGAATTTTCCCCTACTTTTGGTAGTTCATAATCATATTTAATTAAGCCCAATTATAATCTTAACCTTCCACTTGGGGAATCTGATATTCCCATCCCTTATCCGCGTTAGTGAATACCATAAAATTTTTTCCCGTCGTCTAATGAAACGGATTCCCGGTAAAACATAGCGATTAGCCTTCTTGCGTTGGAACTAATGACCCAAATTAGGTATGAATATTCATTGGTGGTTCCCGAGACCCGGGCGGGCAGCGAGGGAATGATATTCCTCTTCCTCGTCTTCTTTTTAATGTAGGTACTGGATGAAAGCACAGGGCTAAAACACATCAAACAATTGTGCTTTGGTGGAAGTCCCGTATTAGCTTAACCAAAAATTGTTCCGTGTTAGGTTGAGGCTTGTTTTATCTCGATGGCTTTGCTGTATAATTAGTCATTGGGCCTATGAGTGAGTGATAAACATAGATAGAATGATGATAGGAAAATGAAATTCAGATAAAAAGAGTGATAGACACGTCAAATCATGCAATACCTGAAATCACAGCATTCGCCCATTATTCGTAGTTGCCGCTTTTTTCGCAATGGAACGCCTCATTTAAAGGACTCCACGTAGAACGACCTACCAATCAGCTCCAATGGCCCCTTTAACATTTATTTTTTCGAATTATGTGTAGACGGCATTTAGATTCGTTAGCAGCAAAAAAAGCTTTTTATTCCCACTGACTAGTTTGTTTTCTCATCAACCTGGTTTACACAGCTTATTTTTCACCAATTTAGGGAGTGCTACCAGAGGTAAAAACGATGGTAGGGTCAGCTACTCACTTACTGCACCATACTAGGGCAATAATAGTTAGGAATTTGAAGGAGGTGACCGACAACTAAGGTCAATTGCGCTATTAGGAAGGAAAGTGGAGAGAAACCCGGCGTCGCAATTAGCCTGCTCTTGATGGAAGTGCCTTGGGGAACACTTAAGGGCTTAACGTTCCATCCGGTGGACGAAGTGCTGAACTTTAATTACCCTCCAAAAAGCACTCAAGTAGAGATTTGTAAGTCTCAGAAAAATCTGCCGACGCTAGGATTTGATCCTGGAACCGTAGTTTGGGAAAAACTCTTGCTGTCATGGCAACCGTGATACCTCTACCTGAGAATTCCCAGAATTTATATTTATAAATGATACAGGTAGGTTATTGAGGTTCGGTCTTAAGTTTATAATTATTTGTCAACTTTTACCGCTAGCATTTTGCTCCTATATACGAACATGCGTAGGGATTAACAAATCTAATGAAAAACCTTAACCCTGATTATGCTCAAATAAGGAGAGATACGTTAGTGGTAAAAATTATCTAATTCCTATAGCTTATAATCCAAATATCAATGACTCGTACCCGTTAGTTATGAAATAAATGGTCAAGAACTATAACAAAGTCTTTCTATATGCTGATAAATCCTCGAAGAGCCAAAGAGTATGGTATGATATTTATAGGAGGCGACCAATTGTTAATATAATTTTTGGAAGGGGAATAAAACACGTGGTAGACATTAGGCTACAGTTAACGAAGGATTTCTGGGGGACCACGGCTTAACGTTCCTTCCGACGGATGGAGTCCTACATTTGAAGTGTTCTCAAGTACACTCAAGTAGGGATCGGGAAACCTCTGTAAAATCTCTGCCGCCGCTGGGATTTGATCCCGGGCCCACGGGATGCGAATTCAATACTCTAGCTACATGACTGACACGATCCCATAGGAATGTGGAATTCTGATCAGTGACAGCGAATTTTTTCGCACGACTGTTTGGTGGGGAGCAGACGTCTCGAGCATTTTCACGTGTTTCTTATGATCACGAATGCTGTTGACTTTCCCTCATTCTTTTAGTAAAGCATTTCCTCCCCCACTCTCTTCCCCTGAGGTCTCTCCTTACCCACCCTCCCACCCCACTCTCACCCCACCCACCTACCCTTCTCCCCCTCTTTTCCTTCACGCTCAATTTGGACCATTAAACGACCCGAGCCTATTAAACGGATTTTTGTAATTGCCTTAAAGGAGTTCGCTGTGCCACTTCGTAAATCAAAACAGGGAACAAATCTAAACTTCCTACCCAAGCCAGTCTTTTTGGCCTTATAAAAAAAAATAGGCTGACTTACTCCTGATAAAAGACCTCATTACGGTGCGGAGAGAATCAAATCATCATTAAAAGGAGAAAGACGTAGATGGTAAAAAGTTTTGGTAAAGGCAGAAATAAGTAACCAAGTTAATGCTTAAATATAGTTTTCCAAACCTATGCTAATGCGAAATAATTTAATGCAGAATATCTATAAAATATTTTCAGTAAAGAATCAGGATTGCCTGGGATATTAAAATCATATGCCATTTAATCTTCATTACAGTTATCGGTATGTATAGTGGTAGTATTCTTTTTTTAATCGTTATATTACTCGATAGCGCAGTTCTGTACAGCCACTTTCCAGTACTTATCGCTACTTTATCAACTTGCTTAGTGAAGAGCCAATTTCGACTGTAAATTAAATTGTAATTTTAAAGCTGAAAAATAGTTAGTTTATGTGGCGTTAAAAATTTATGGTTAAACGAAGTGTTTGGGAAATTAACTGTTTAGAAGAATGTGCCGTGTGAACACGCCTCAGTATAATTTTCCGTTGGTAATAAATTCTGTTAATAATATTCTGTTCTTATCCAATGACAACATCTGATTGAAACTTATACTCACCTTTATTACGACTTAGCGCACCATAACGAGATAACTACTTGCTCCTTATACACAGGAGAAAACTTACTGCGTCATAATTAGATAACAAAAGACGCACGCTTTTACAAAAAGTAATGACTGCTCTCCTAGCAGAAACAAACATTAGTTCGTCGATCTTGGACACACTATTGACACATTCACCATCTCATGCACATCAACAACTTATAAAAAAAAAAACATTTTAAAGAGGAATAGGGGAATAAGAATTTATGTAGAATGAAAGGGAGTACGCCTAACTGTGATTTGGAGAGGGAAGTACATGAATGTTAGGGAGAATGCCGGAAGGCTTCGTAAACACTCCATAGAAAACTATCAAAATCGGTAGAAATTTTAATAATAATAATTGGCGTTAATTATGTCGAATATAATCATATGTTTTATTGAATAAAGATTACGTGATTTCCCGGCGAATGGACTTAGTGAAGAGTTCTCGGGATCGCCACCGGGTCAGGAACTCCATATCTGCCGACGTTTTGATGTCCGACTCGGTCATTGTCCTCAGGGCTTTAAACGTGTGGGCTTTCACAGCCCTGAGGACGATGATCGAGTCGGACATAGAAACGTCGCACAGTGGGCCAAAATCCAAAAAAGCTGGCCAAAAGTCGAAAAATGAAGTTAGCGCAAATCAACCAAAAACAGTTGATATTCATTATTAAGCATGTACTCTATAATATAGGATACCATACAGAGCATGGAATACGTTAATATAATTTTTACAGCTGCTTAAAGTAGAGCATGTCGGAGTGATTTTAGCGACCAAATTTTTTCCGTTGAAAATAGCTAAATTTGTAGCTTCATTACAGTGTCGTTGTTACGAATATTGGTTTCAATGTATTTTTATCCATAAAATTGGTCTTCATAAAATGAATATGGACAGTGTTTGTTCGATTTTACTTGTTAATTCATATTTTTATAATTTTTCAAAAACTGTGTTGATTTTTCATTGAATTTCATTTTTAACGGCAATTATCGTTTGTTTATACATCAGAATACACGGAGTTATTTGCACTGTGAGATAGACAAAAGCATATAGAATAATGTCCAGAATGCAGTTTTTGCGATAACTTGCGATCCTAATTTTAACAACCATATTTCTGTGAATCCACCCCGGCCGCACGGTCCACTGTTGCGGCCACGAAACGGCGGCGGGACTAAGCGAAGAAAGGATATGATATCCGTGCATAAAGACTACGGAATACTAAAAGTCCAATGACATTTGTCACTTGAGTACATATTTTATGAATAATTGTCATATTGTTTTTGCACATTATACTACTGTAAATGGCTAAATTCAACGAACATCTTGTCGCAAATAACAATTTCTTGCTATATTGGTGACTGGCAATTCTACGATTAGGTCATTGGAGGGTTCCTCGGCAGAGTTATGGCTAAAATATATTTGAAAGGATTTTCTCAGAATTTCGGATTTCCCTAAAGCACCATGGGCAGGCTGCGGTCGAGGGGTTTAGGAAGGTCATGCACGTGCAGCGACAGGCGCCCACGCCGAATGGTTGAGGATTTGCGATCCTCCGTACTTACTGGCCCGACAATGCTGGTTTTAAAACCTTACCAGTAATTACTCTTTTCTACTTCCCCTAATGCATCGGTAGCTATCCCATGTTATGCTTTTTACACTTTTTTGTCTCTTTTTGCCGACCCTTGCCGCCACTTGTTCCGATAAATGGAATTCTTAGTTAGGGTTTTTCGGTTGTTTTTGCGTACCACATCCATCAGTTGTCCTAGAGAGAGTGTCGAGTGAACATCCACTATAACACTGGATTGATCTGTTCAACGTCAGAAGCGCTTTAAAAGAGGATATAGTTACCTACTTGTTCCTGGGAACCAAAGCCTCCTTGCACCCGCCTCCGTTTCGTTGTGACTTCAATAAGTGTTCGTCGCATCCATCGAAAAAGATTTTACTTTCCATTGTAGCGAGAAGCAGTTCGAAGTTAAGCAAAATTTTTAAAATGATTCCTAGTTGTAGTCCGCAATTTTTTTTTGCTACCCATGTAAGAATGATGATAGTTCGGTTTTCGATGGAACTGATTACCTGATATTTTTTAATGTCTTTTTGATTCAAGTTTTTGACAGTGACATTATTAACTAGTATTTCTTCAATATTAAAATTATAAATTATTATGGTCTCTGCCACTGGTTTACATTTATGTTGCATTGCACTCAACTACTTATTATTTGCGGTGACTTTATGGTATGTACCCTTATCTGACAGTTTTACCCTTGGGTCTTCGCGCGGAGGCCGCGTGCGGACGGTAATAAACCTAACGGTTCGCGCGCTTTCCTAGCCCTTTTCACTCGGCGGCTGCCCACTTGTGTCCCCAGATTTGTTCTTTTACTTTGAACACGTGCAAATTTTTCCAATCTAGAAATTTAATTTTCCCAAAATAAGCCGTCTAAGCGATTGGCTCGCTCATTTCTAGCCGAGTCAGTTTCCTTTCAGTATTCCTTGTCGAATTGCCGAAGGACGTCCACAGAGTAGTTGCTCAGTTATGGATACAACGACAGTGACTAGTTAAGATTTACATAGTGTCGTCTTGGCAAATAGAGAGGGAACTATTCACAAAGTTTTTATACATGGAGCGGGAATCGTGAAGTATTCTTCCTATTGGGCAGCTTTCCGAAGAGGCATTGGAAGCCCGACACAAGGATTAGAACATTAGAAGATTAGATAAAATCGGGTAAAACATACCAGAAAAGTTGACTTTTTGACTCAAAATTTACCTTATGCAAAACTATTTGATAGCTTTAACGTTGTTAGCAGTAGAAAAAATTCTATTTTTCCCTTGATATTTCCTGAGCAGAAGATAGGCGTGCCCCTGTAGAGTTTGCTTCCCGCATCACATTAGCCTATTTTAATTGTTATCGCCCTTCTAAACGACATTTTGGCCTACATAATCCTAATTAAGTTAAATTGCACATTTACAATACACAATTTGTAAAATGTTTCGTTAATTTACTAATAACTTAGACTCTAGCGACTTTTGGCCAGCTTTTTTCTATTCTAGCCCACTGTGCGTCGGCAGATATGGAGCTCTTGACCCGGTGGCGATCCCGAGGACTCTTCACTAAATATGTTATATTTGTTCTAGCAGTGGGTATCATCAGGCCTGTTGATGTTGAATACTTCTTAAATTCTCCACAGAAATGCACTTGGTAGAATAATTTAATGATAATAATTTGTTTTCCTTCCCGTTCATACGTTTTAGGAATAGAACTCCCAATCTTCACCGTTGGACCGCTCCTTCTCTCCGGCCCACATTCCTAATTCGTCCTATTCCCCCAACTACTTTGCTCTTTCCACCAGGAGTTCTCCGAGAGGTGACGCTGCCTTTTCATCCGGTGGCACCGCGATTTGGCGGTGGGACTTCTTGATCCTCACGGGATCTCCACCCCTCCCACGCTTCGCTTCATTCCGTTTCCCGGCTTAGCCGATATGTCTCGCTGCCTTCGCTCATTCCGGACCTGAACTGCGCCACTTGCCGCGACGGGATAATTTCTCGGGCCAATGGCGTCTTATTGATTTTGCGTCCCACCGCCTCCTCCACTGCCTCCTCCTCTGCAAATCAACTCTCATTTGTTTTTGTCGTCCGGGGAGATTTCCTTTGTGGCGGTGGTGGTGGCGGAGGTCCCAAGTCAAACCGGTCCAAGCCCTCAACGGCACTCACTAATTGGAATAGCGCGGGAAGTAATCGATTTAGGGTCAAATGCCACGTTCGTCTTAGATTCATCGCGAAACTGAAAACTCTCTCTAATGTGATTCGAAACGAATCTAGACCCGCAATGAATGGTATTTCTGTCGTGCTCAAATGCACTTTCGATTATTGTTATCGTATATATATCTTCTTAATATTAATTTTTTATATAGGTATGTATGCATTGTCTATTTGTCTGTCCGCTATGCGTCTCCATGCCTCTGCACAGATTGCAACCAAGATTAGTAAATACCTTCGTCTCATGCTCCCAAACCCTGCAGTGCTACTTTCGGTTGCGTCTGACTCGTCCTTTGCGTCCTTTTCTTATTACAATTTGTTACGTCACATCTTGTAACATCTATGGTTGTATATCCTGCCAGATATGCACACCCCTTTACAAATAAAAATAGAGAAGACATAACTCAAAGGATACTACACTTGCCTTAACCCATTAGTGCATAAAGTTTTTTTTGCCAAATATTCTTTTAGAAAGTAATTATTCTGGTTAAAAAGGTTCATTTTAACTTATTTCTGCAATTTTAATATTTTTTAAATCAATAGTTTAAATAATACAGCTCTTCCGATGTATCGGGCGGTCAGTTTTCAGTGTTGATTACAGATGCAAAATAGTACGGATAAACTTGATAATGTAGAGAATAAAAAGATAAACCTTAAGAAGAAAAACGAGATAAAAGTTATCAACATACTGAGCAAAATACGTCATTAAAAAATAATTTACTTGCCCCATGCGGGTGACTGAAAACTCTTTCAATGCCATGTCTCACATAAATGCTTCTCAAGTCGATAAATTCAAGGGGTCGACTAAAATATTAGCGGGGCGGTGAAGACAGACATCCATTTGAACTTAATATAGTATCAAAATGTAACACGAGTCAACTGGAACCCAGAAAAGAAATCAAATACGCGCGTCCTATATATCGGACCCTGTGCACTAATGGTTTAAATCCTCTCAGTGCAAACTCTTCACAGGACGTTTTTGGTCCACGCGCGTACGGACAAAAATAACTATCAATGTTGTGGAGAAAGGTATAAGCTGATTCTGATATATAAGAAAATCTCTTTTTTCATTGCTTGCTGATTAGCGTTTTGCGCTCACCGTCTTACTTCAATTTTGAGTCAACCGTGGGATACATTAGGACAGAGTTATCGTGTATATATACGAGACGTATTCATAAATTAAGGGCCGTTTGGTCACAAAAAAAATATAATCATTTGAAACACATTTTTTTGACACTTTTTGTCGGCTACAAACCTCTCTACATAGTTGCCGTTCACATATAAGCATTTTTCGTACCGCTGCGCTAGCTTCTTCCACCCCTCTCCATAGAGGCTCACCGCCTGAGAGCTGAACCAATTGGACTAAGCCACATACTCGCACTGCTGTCAAAACCAATAATAAAAATTCAAGATTCTCGTTGTCTTTCTTTGACCACCCACCGTGTAGTCCATAACTTGCACCTAGCGACTACTTCCACTTTTTGCGATTGAAACAGTGGATCGGTGGACAACATTTCGAAACCGAAGAGGAAATCAACGGCGTTGTCGATTCGTTCAACTCTCAGGCGGCGATGCATCAATGCAGAGGGGTTAAAAAAGGTGTTGCAGTGGTACGAAAAATGATTGGAAGTGAACGGCGACTATGTAAAGAAGTTAAGTAGGTTTCTATCAAACTAAAAATGCGAATTAAATGTTTCATATGATTATATTTTTTCCAGTGACCAATCGGTCCTTGCTTTATGAATACGCCTCGCGGTATATATGTATATACACCGTCACCATAGCTACTTTGTTCCTTTACCTGAAAATCGTGATTATGAATTCCAAGTTTCCCATTTCCCTAGGCACTATTCCTCCCGATCAACTCCGGGTGGCCTGCTGGTAATATTTAAATGGGGAAAAATGTTTCCTAGTGGATTTAGCGCTTGACTGCTGACCTTAGGGTCCCACGTTCAAATCCCGGGTGAAGCCTTCTGACAAAAATCCTCAAAAGTGCGAGGTGACCCACGAAAATAAAATGAGCCCCCACACCCTAGATGTGTGATATTACTTCCCTATGGCTGAAACTTGTGGGACCTCTATCTTTATTTATTCCAACCACCCTTTGTGTTAAATATGACAGGGGAGTATAAAGGTGGCATCGATTGGCAAATTTGAATTTCACTCTGGAAACGATGATATTATAATTATTGACGATGAGTGAGAACAAAAAGATTGCGGGAAAAGACACATTTACGTTAATACATTAAATCTTGTGTTCAGCGAGGAGCAGGTGCGTGAAATTTCTACTGCAAGCACCATTTAGATTTACCAAGAAGGGTTGGTTTCGATAAATGAGGCTAAAATGCGTTACTAACTAAGCTACTGGCGTTAAAATTGAACTAACTCAGGACGCTGGAGCTGGTTCTCTTCCTCGGTTATCTTCCTTGATTTGAATTTTTAACTTCAGAGAAAACGTTGTATTGGTGCAGTTAGATCTGAGTGTATTGCAACACACTCAGCGATGCCACTTTTACCGCTGTTTGTCATCGAGTTCACTTATTTCTTATCTCAGAAACATGGAAATTCGAACAGCACATATCCAATAACGCTTTGATACTCTTTCCGATGTTAATTGAAGAAAATGTATGATATACATCTTCTTTATTATTTCTACTGTATAGATACCTTTTACTCAACTTTTACGCAACCAAACTCTACAAATGAGGTACCAAAATGCACAGAATTTATCAGAGAACATGAGACGGCATACCTTACTTCCTAAATATTGCTATTGTTTCCTAATATTGGTTTTTAAATAACTAAAAAAAACAACAAAAAAACCGGTAAATATTCCTGACGTTAACGGCGCATAAACTGATACATTTGTTCATTCGCAACAATATCTCGCATTCTTTAAATAACTTTTATCAAAATGCGGCTGATTCCAAATTCAAGTCTCCTGTTGATACGTAAGTATGAGTCATCATGTGCGTTTAACAGAGGATAGTGTAATTACTTCCAATGTTGTGTTTAAAGAGGTCCTCTGACCTCAATTTGTACATGAACATTCCAATTAAATTTGTACCTAAGACCCTGCCGTGTTTTCTACATTTTAAAATTAGAAACGCGCCTATCCCTCTGTGGACCTGAATTGAGAAGAGCGGGGGAAGCCCGCTGGGAGCGGGCGCAGCACGCTCGTATTACTAAAATCAAAATTCTATAGAAGATATGGGCATCGATTGCATCGACACTTTTACGTGAGGATGGCTCAGTAAAATGTTTTAAAATTATTTTGATGTCTTTAGATTTTTTTCTTTCCTAACAAAGAATTACTCGTTATTTTGTAGTAGTACCACACCACCACATTATTGATACCACATATATCCAAATAATTACTGATATCAGTAATTATTTGGATATATGTGGTATCTATTGTTTACTTTTGCTCTTTTCTGAAACTTACACATTCTGCTAACACTTTTATACGAAAAAATAGAGCTTTAGCAATGAATGCTTACTTATGACGGTTGCTTCAGCCCAGGTTTTCTCTTGATGAAACCCAGCTTTCTTATTCTCTTATTCTTTTCAAGTCAGTGTTTTGCATTGTTTTGTTTAAAGCAATGAATTTAATTTGTAACAAAATAATCGACTGGTGCCAAAACTCAACGGGTAGGGTGAGAAACGTGGTGTACCGGAAAAAATGGGAAAAAGGAAGAGAATTGTGGAGCACCGCTCGCCAGAGAAGGACCTGATGAACATGCAATGCCGAAGATCATGTAATTTGCGTAAGGAATATAATGGATGGAAAAATTGAAAGAAAAGTCCCCAAGGAGGACCCAAAGACCCCTTCAAACAAACCCATCGTAAACGTGTATATTTAATTTAAATCTATTCATTGATCGAATAACATCTCGTCAAAATACCAGCTTCATTCCAGCACGATAGCATATTACGAGGAGCGTTTTTTTTAACTAAGTAGGTACCGTCTTGAAATTATTTGTATACCATCGTCTTTTGTATAAAATCGTTATAGACAAATCCGCCGGAGTTGACAGCCAATGCAAAAATGTTTTTACGTTTTCATCTTTATCATGGCTTCCTAGCTGTTTCTTCAGATGAAAAGAAAAACGAGTTTGCCATTTAACGCAAGGTCTGCACTGTAAGGAGAATGATAAAAATTCCTTCCAATCCAATGATGCGTTGAGATATTGATCTAGATTGGCGGCATGTCAATTGAGTGCATGAGATAGTGGGCTTGTATGTAAAAAATAAATTGTCACAAAATATTTACTGGTTCTTTTTATGTTTCAAAATGGTACATACTTTAAAAGCACGTCTTGTATATTTTCGTGGCTTCTTCTACACTTCTGCTCGCAGAGATTGATTCTAAAGAGGAAACAGTAAAATTAGGACAATATAATGAAGAGCATCAGAAAACGGAAGGGAATCGCTTGGAGAAGGGAGGAATGGTGTATTGCAGTCTACCAATCCTAGGATTGAAGTAATATAGATAAATGAACGGTGTTTAATATTCAAAAGGTGAAAAGTGGACTGTATAGGGCATATAATGCCGCCGAATGGTACTCACAGAAATTCGGAGGCGTCAATGCCATGGCAAGCTGGCGCGTGGTCTCTGGATGTTCGAAGCACACACGTTCCTTTTTACTACTTACTAACTACTGACCCTCGTCTCGAGGATCAAAAAAAGAGAATCTTTTGCCCTCTTACGGCGAACACGCAACAAAAAAACAAAAGAGAAACAAAATTCACCACTCGGCGGCAACGGAATATACGTGAACTTCAGAACGTGAATATTTGCAAACTTCAGAGAGAGGACCTTACTCCCTTTGTTGTAATACTTTAGGACTCAACTCCATATACAGATGTATAGCGGGAATGACGACAATATAATGAGCTGTAGTTATTGAATGAAGCAGGTATTTTTGGCGAGAGATTACCCGATCGATGAGGAGATTTAAAATAAATATACATGTTTACGATGGCATTGTTTGGTGTGATGGGTGTCCGCGTAAAAGGGGATCACAACGGCTGAAGAGTTTTGAAAGGGAGGACGATGGGAAGAGAGATCGTAAGCTGGTTGGTATAGAAGACAAGCAAAACAGCTCGAGGAATTTATGAGAGAAAAAGTTTGCGTGCTGAGATTCTGAGAAGCCAGCGAAGGTAGCTTGAAGGGAGCCGGGAGGTATAAAGGGAACGGTGTGTTGAATAGCCTTAGTGGCAGGGGAGGAGGAAAGAAATTGAAAATTTTGACAGCGTAAAAGAGAGAAAAAATCCACTCGGAGGATTTAAAGATACGTAATTTAAAGGAAAATGGATTTTAAGCTGAAATGTTTAATAACTGATTTGGTTATATTAGATTTTGAAACGTAATTTTGTAGGACTCGTGTTCTTATACTTTTTATACTCTCTTGCGTTATATATTAAAACTAAACTTGTAACGATCTCTAGAATAACTTGTTCTCACTTCATCCGAGTAGATGAATTAAAGATAATCGTTGCAGATAAATCTTAATGGGGCATTTAGGTTATAATTGTGCCTTAAGATTCATGTATAATAAATTAAGTGTTTTTAAATAGCTGAGGATGATAATGCAAGAAAGCGACGGCATGTATAATTCGTTTAACATGATGTGGTAAAAGAAATTCCTGAAGTTCAATTTAAAAACCTGCATTCTGGCGGATAGAATATGCAATTAAAAGTAGAAAAATTTTTTTGTTTCATGCATAGTAAAATTTTCAGAGTTCAAAAATTCTTTGAGTTGGCACAGTAAAACGAATGGTCACATTTTTCCTGAAACCACGATAGCATAACAAGGAAGCCAATCATGCTAATTAATGTCCCTCTGACGGCTAATGACCATTTTCTTGACAAATTTTTGAATTTACATCTGGACAAAAAGTAATTTCGGGTGGTCAAGATAAATGGGACACCCTGAATTGTAGGTATACGTAACATTAAAATTATTGCTTTGCCCAATATTTAATTTCTAAAAAAATCTATCCAAATTAAAAAAATACTTATCGCGGATTCAGGTTTCAAGGGCACTCAGCAGGTATTTTTATGGAAAGCCCTGAACCATGAATCGTTGAAAGAACCTGAACCATGAAGTTGAAGAACGTTGCATTAAAATCCACTGAAAAAGTTGGCTCCTGTTGTCACCTAAGTCGTTTGGGAGGCTTATGCAATTTAATTTCTTGTTACGAAAGAACGGAAAACTTGGAGTATGGAATATTTTTATTCAGTCATTGAGATTATGTTCCTCCATACGTCTGATCTGTCAGTGACTAATGGTTGCGAAAATTATTTTAAACAAATAAAGAGGTAGAGACATCAAAATTTCATTGGAAAACACGAATTTTTCGGAGCCGGGAATCGAAAGTACTTAATTCGATGAGGCCTACTGAGTACATATCTGCCATAAGTTAGAAATATTTTGACCCCCAACAAATCGATTTTTTGGCATATTTTTCACTTTATGGTCCTTAAATTCAATTTATATTAAGGTTTGGACTGTAGGCATGAAAAGTACTCACGAAATCGGTATGCTAAATCGGTAAATTGTACTCTTTATAGGAAAACTTCGTATTATGTGCCCTGCCCATCGCAATCTGCGGCTCTTTGCTTCAGCTACGACGTTGACTGGCGAGTCGAAAAGGTCCTTGATTTCTCTGTTGTGTTTTCTTCTCCAGCTTTCATTCTCTCTTGTTGATCTAAAAACTTTCCTTAACACTTTATTTTCAAAGAGAATTTATTTTCCGTTCTTTTGTCGATAATCCACGATTCAGCCATATAGATTATATAGATAGATTCAGTCATATAGAAGGATAGGTCTCATAATGGTTTTACAAATTCTAAATAAGAACATGATACGAAGAAAGCAAGATGCCCCAGCAAAACAAGTCTGGGTAGAAAACCCTGATGGAAGAAGACCTCCAGGAAGACCGAGAAAAAGATTGAAGGATGAGGTGCTGTTGATATGGGGGAAATGGGAGTTAGCGAGGCGGATGCAGAAGTTAGAAAGAGTTGGAGGCAGACAGTTGGCGAGCCAAGTACCATTTAGTGTATTAATGGCCATGGGAGTGAATGAGTATGGGAATACTAGAGCTTCCGAGAAATCTTCAATCCTATACCATGACGTATGAATTTCCTCACACTGCCAATGCCATTCTTTTTTATTTAGGCAATTTTAATCTTACAGCATACCTCGAAGTTAATAAATCGCAAAATGTCAAGATTTATAATGAATGACTAATGTATTCAACTATAGATCAGAGTTTTTACAGTATGTGTGCACCTTCACTGGAACAATTGACCCACAAAACCTTTCGTGCATTTTCCACACATTTTAATATTTTCAAGGAAACTTAGGAAAGGAAAAATACATGGGTATAATTTTTATTTTTATATTTTTGCTTTAGTTCTATCTGTTGCCACCAGAAAATTGCCAACATGAAACTATTTTAAAAGTAACAGTAACATATTGTTATATCCTTTCAACCTTTGATTAGCAAACTAATATTCATAACATCAAGGATAGATCATGTATATAATGGAAAATTTATCCAGAGCTGACTTCTTGGGATATTATTCAATCATCTTCAGGGATATGCTAGAAGAAATGTATAATGGTACAATATAATGGCCAAATTAATAGATCACTCGAAATAAACAGTATAAATTTTTGTTTACAACAATTCCTTGGAATTAATAACATCCACGACATCCTTATTCAAAAATCTTGTTTTCCTAATTACAATTTACGTAAATAGGAAAAAATAAAAAAAACTTGGAGTACTCCACCTTTGAATCGTCATAGGTATTGTGTTCAATCAAAAACTTCTATGAATAATCTCACATAACAAATCATAAATGAGGCTTCTGATTTTTTTTAAATCAATAGATTTTTGTAAAATTAAGGAATAATGAAATTATTTAAAAATATAATAATCAATTTGAACATAGTTGTATAAACAATAAAATATTTAAATATAAATAATTATAGCGATAGTTTAATTCGTTTAAAATTTACAATTACACATATTAATAATGCTTGTAGTGATATTAAATAAATATGAGCCCTCTAGTCCCATAAATGCGTGCAGATTTCTCGCTCTCGAGGAAGTAGTCTTTTTTTGCGTAGGTCGGTAGCATCGGCCATCCCTTTCTCTCACGATCGCAAAGACATTTCGCTTTAGCGTCCAGCGCACGCCCCACCGCGTGTTCGGGCTGCGTCCTGGGCCATCGAATGCCCAGTCGTGCGTGCAGCAACGCCGGCTTGTGCGTCTGTGTTGTGTGACGCCCCTTGGGAGGGACCGTGAGGTGGAGGGGGATGTGTGGGGGGTTGGTAGGGCATTGTGGCCTCCGTTTCCCTCGCGCACAATCGGATGGTGGGAATCGATACACATGGAGACCGTCTGGGATGCCGAAACGGAGAAGGAACTGGACAAAGCGTCGAGTAAGGACGATCCTTGACCACAGATCCGGATTTCGGTGACGGTGGGAAAATTTTTGGCATTTTTATCACAATATCTGGTTAGCTGAAGCATATTGCTGAAACGTAGCGTTGGGATCACTTCAAACCCGAGCGTGTATTAACGCAAGACATTAAAAGGGTCGATTTCATTTTTTTCGTACGAGTTTCCGTGAAGCTGTTGTATGAATTTATATATTGAAATTGCGAAACACTCCATTAAAGTGAATCATTTTTATAAAAACTCATATAAATGCCAGAATTTAAGATTAAAGAACATATGCCTACCAAGGTAAATTGGAATCACTTAAATGTATAGAAATTTTTCCATAAGCCGCAGCATAAAGTTCTCGTCGTGTTTAAAAAAATAACAAAGTGCATATTTTTCTCTTTATTACTTTTTTATTTTCAGCGAGAATAAAAGGATTTTATGAAATACTTAGAAACATCTGTAACTTGATCGCCTAACTTCTAACTTGGCCATTATATTTAAGATATATTTTATGGAAATTTTCAATTTATTTCAGAAAATTCTTCTTCAGAAGGATGCTTTTGGTGTTGGTCATTCTAAAGATTGTGATTTGTTTAACATTACACGCGAAAATTCGTATAAACTAATATTTAAGTTTGTTTTCACATTGTTCAATCCTATTCCTAATACTGAGTCTTGATTGTTGGCCCCATATCTTTGATTCGTATTCTGTTTCATTCCCATTATTTGATTATAAATAGGTCGTGAGGTGAGAAATAATTAAGGACCTGTAAATCAGAATGAATGGAATTGTCACAAATAAATGGCTGACTGCAAAGTTTTTCCTCAATCAAACACAGTCGAATCATTATCGTGCAACATTTACACAATAGCGAATAGTTAGAAATATTTTCACCCCTAAGGGATCGATGTTTTGGCATATTTTCCCCTTTTTGTTCCTAAATCCAATTTATATTAATAAGATCACAGAGAGCTACGCATTTTTTAATCTCGTCCTCGAATTTTGTCCTTTCGTTTTGCGACTTTGTTTATCATGACCATGAATATGTGCGTTGCTGACGTTATCGAGACGAAAATGCCAAATGAGGGTGATAAGATTTTCTCTCTGGCATGAAGACCAGTTTCCAGCCGTGGGCCTCTGATTTTAGGCACGAAATTATAAAAAAAAGAGTTTTGCGTTTTTAAAAAAAATACGGAGAGGTTTCCGAAGTATAAGTCCAGTTGTATCCGTTTAGCTATGCAATAAAAATGCATCTACTGCGAATTATAGGTAGCAATTGGAAAATACATTGCAAAAATGTTTTTTGCTCGTAATGACTCATGACCACTCTGTTTAACGGATTTCCCATTAATAACGAGGACACGAAGGTACACATAATCTCAGATCAAAATTTAAGCACAAAAAATCCCTGAAGTTTAATTAAGCATCCAGACATATCTAAAAATAAAAAAATATAATATGTATTCATTCAAACGAAGGTATTACAAGGCATCCTCGCCAATTGCGGCCATCTACCATTCTGGCAACTCTCTCAACCGCAGTAAAACTTTCGCAAGAATTTCAAACCTAAAATTAGCACTTATACTTTCTACAGTTTTGGATTTTATTCGATCACAAAACAATGAAGGCGCTTTCAAATCTGAACGGAAGGAATATGAACATATATTCAGATGACTTTGAATTTTGGAGGTTTTCTCACTGCTTGAAAATATAAAATTGGCATCATTATTACCCATTGCAATTCATAGTTGGTACCGCGGAAAGACCCACGGCTCTCCCATGTGTAAGACAATAGCGGCAACTCTGTCGCTCTCAACCAGTTCATCCTAGCGCGCTTCTCTCCCCTTAATCACTTGGAATCGCCCCCCGACCTCTGCATCACTCCTCAATTCTCACCTCCGCTCTCTGACTCCTGGTCCCCAAATAATTCACTCCAGTTCTTCTCACACATAAAAGCATTCCGGGTCTGTGCTAACGGGAGAAATATTTATATTAGGTAAATGATTTGAAAATGTTTTATTGTTATGAGTGGTGTATATTCGCTTGGTCTCGATGCTTTGAGAACATTTAAGCTCAATGAGTAAATTGGTTTGAAACTTGCACTGAATATTAGTGTGTTATCACTTTTATTTTATTGTGTTAGAGCGTAGGTTTCCGCGGCGATGGTCTGATCTCTGCATTTCTCCAGGGTTTTCTTCCGCGTCAGGTTGTTGGTTTATTGACATACAGTTTATTTTATTGTGTTTATTCTATTGCTGTTTTTATATTCTTTACTATCTATTAAGCAATAAATATTAATCGGTTGTTATTAAATGTTATTAAATAATTAAAGATAAGGTGCTAACGAGCAATACTCAATCATTAATTTCTCTTACTACCTTTACGCAGATAATCCGGCATTTATACTGTTATGAATCTTCCTGTTAGCCGTGAGAATAGAATTTTTTTCAAATTGATCCTGATGAAGAATTCCCAGACTGATTTTTAATCTGAACGATATGAATCTGGAAATAATCAAAACCATCTGAAGGTTTCCAGATTCCTTTCTTACCGATTTGAAAGCACTTCGATAAAATTTTTCTCCGAATAAAATAAAAAACTGCAGAAAATATAAACGCTAATTTTAGGTTAGAATATTTTGTGAACGTTTTGGCTACGGTTGAGAGAATTACTAGAATGGTAGCTGGCTGGTATTGTTGGCTATGTCAGAAGTTGCAATTCGAAAAAGTGTCTGTGGATACAAGTAATTTTTAACATTTCGGTATATTACCTTGTTATTTTCGGATCATTCCCTTAAATAAATCATATGACGACTTCGGAAAGGTGAAAAAAGAAAATTCACTCTCAATACATAGGTATTACCTAGCTTTGAAAGGGCTGTAAAAGATACATTTACAGTAGCTTGAGGTTAAGCATCCAATCCGCTGTTGAACCGAATCTCATTGATTAACATATCTAACTAGAACTACCCGTTCATGGTGAACTAGACTATTGAGTCATTAAGAATCAAGAAATCTTCTACGCTTCTCTGTTCACATGCTGACCTGCTGGAAACCTCGACTATTTCCCACTCTAAAGGCCTGGTTACACGGTACACTAACACGTACAAGTTAATGTACGTTTGCGTGAACGATTTTGGTGGACCGGAACGGAATATTAACGAATGCATGATCCAAATTAGAACAGGTTCTATTTTCCATTCATGCATTCGCAAAAGTTGGGCGGTTACACGGTGCATTAACGTGTTTGTTCACGCGTTCATACATTTAGTCATTAACCCGTGCGCGTTAATATATCGTGTAACCAGGCCTTAACAAATATTTCCTTACCCTTCATTTTAAATTATTTCTGTTTTACCCGAAGCTACTATATGTATTTACCTTTCACTGCCATACCAAATTTATTTATCCTACCCATTTATTCTAAATCGGAAGTCAATAGCTAAGTTATTTGACACATTTGTGCATTTATTCCCTGCTGGCAATTATTTCCTATCGGCCAGCGTTGCAGGTACAATAGACTTGCAGGTTACTTTTGCTATTTAACCCTTTCTCTTAGAAAATAATTTGTTTGAAGTTCATTTTATAAGATTGAAATTCAACGTTTAACTACTACGCTAAATATTTTCACATTTTTCACGGCTTGTCATCAAATTTTAACAAAATTTACTCCAAAACTATTTATTCACTGCTTGGTGGAAGGTTCTTTTTCCATTGTGGATCTTTCCATTTTGTGGGTCAGATCCGCCAGGAAATTTTTTCCTATCAGCCAGTGTTACAGGTGCGATCGACTTTCAAGATTATTTCGCTTCTCTACCAATAGTTTCGGAAAATATGGTGTTTGAAGTCCATTTTATTATTATAGATTGCCATTAAAATTGTAACTACTAAGATTTATACTATCAAATTTGTTACAGTTTATTGTTGTTTTTTTTCTCAAACTAACCCAATATTAGTTATTCACTGGTTGACGGTAGGATATTTTTCCAGTGGAAGTCTTTTCATTTTGTCGGTGAAATTCAGCGAATGTTATCTTTTTTGGCGTGTCTTCCATCTCTCTTATTCGTTATACCCTCGTGAATTGCCTCGAATGTTTTATGGGCGGGATAAACAACCCATTTGCATAGAACAACTTTCCCAGATCCCCTAGCGAACTCTCTCCCTGCTTATCTGCTATCCGTGAGAACTCCACGAGTCTATCTGTGGGTCGCTTCATCTTCTTTCTCAATCCTCTGAATCGTAGCGAAATAATAAAAGAAAACGAAAGGAATCCCATGTGACGCAGTGATCTCATTCCGGTTCAAAAATGTATAAATGGAAGGTTCGGAGCGAATGGAAAGCGAGCCATATAAGCGCAGCATCATTTCCACCTCGCTTCACTACCCTCGAAAAAAGCAGAGGTAACCCTGTTGGAAATTTTGTGTGTTGGTTACTACTCATATTTTGTCGTGTTGACATATATGGCTATTTTCACATTTCGATATAGCAGCATTCTTTATATTTCATTAAATTTATTTAATGAAGATTTGTGTGAAAAAGGATAAGTACCAAAGTTAAGAAAACGGTGAATCATCGTTGGGCGAATTATTATTTATTTAATTATACATTTGAAATTATGTATATTATTTATTCAATACGTGAATCTGTCATTAAAATAGTGCATTTAAGGCCTTAATATGTCGGAATCTAAAGAATAACGTTGGACGATCACAAGCACCGATTTTATGGATAGGGGAAACTTATCTGGGCTATACTCGAACCCTCGGTCATTTATATAGCAGGTTGGGACCTTACCCCAGCGCCGCACAATTTTTTAATTGTAATTTGATTGATAAATGATTGAAAAATCGAAAGATCCTTACTTTTCGAATATAATATCGACAGATACAGATCTAATTCACTTGCTCTGTCGTTATCTTACGCTATTTGCGAGCTTACCCGCTGCCTTTAAGTAAACAGCCCCACTTGGGGTTTTCACTTAACTTTTTTACTTTAATTGTGGCTCATTCCCGTATTTTGGGTCCATTATATTATGTTAATTCTCCAAAGACGTTTTAAAATACTTTTAAGCAGGAAATACAGCCTACTTTATGATATAAACCTGTCACTTTAACCGCTCTCCTTCTTTCTCCTCGTTTCTCCGTAAAATGGGATAGAAACAATGGAAGTCCTATTAATTCAATGGTCCGGTAATGTGAACGAAGATCGGCAATTTATGTAAAGACTTTGATTTGAATGAGTAATCATTCAGGCCTTAAATTTGGCTATTTGTACCACAGTCTGCATGTGACTGGCATGCTAATCATGGCACGATGAATCAAGAAAGTTCTAACTTCCAGGCCTTTAGTCGAAGGTTTATTCAACCATAAAATCACGTAATTTATTATTTCCATGTACACCGTACAGTCAAATATATGGTTACTTGTATACAGCTGTTATTCTTACCGCTTTGGATTCCGTTCTTATGGACGTTGGTCTGAGACGCGAATTATGATCTCCAAATGAAAACTAAGATAGAACTTTCGTTCCTCATTCATTGATGACCGAAAAAATATGCTTTCCGTGCCATATTTTTGGGACTTTGAAGTTGGGAATTCCTTAATATGAAATAAAATATATCCACTTCACCAGGCTACGTTTGAGTTATCAGGAAATGAGTACTGCATTTTAAGTCAAATCACAATATCGTACGAAAATGGCGCTAATGTCTGCACTAATGGCTTATCCAAATTTCATGAACCATTATTTTCATTTTAAGTGTGGGTAGATTTCTTCTCTAATGACGGAAAAAATTTAATTTGAGCATGAGAAAAGTGCTTATTTTGGTTTGCTCTGTCACGAGTTAGATTAGTTAAGCAGAGGTTACTTGGCTGAGAGCCCTTGTAGTTTATGCATGAACCCAAAGGCAGAGCGCGTGTATCGGAATCCCTCCTGTCGTGTCCGTGCTAGCGTGCGTGGAGAGAGGGGATGAGAAGCCACGCCCTGGGCACTGAGCGCTTGCGCCTGCCGGGATATGCAGACACGCTCCTCCCGCCTTACTACAGAAATTTTAAAATTAATATCAACGAGTCGGCTCCGTTCCTTCACTCCTGTTTTCTTTTTTCGCCGACGTGGTAGTTATTGCGGCGGGGATGATGCGAGAAGGAGGATTTCTGCGAAGGAGGGGTATATTCGGAGGATGTGCGTGAGATGATGCGAGGGGAATGGGATGTGAATGCCCTGTACAAATGTCGGTGTGCTGGGGCGAGGTCGTGACTTGAGGCGGACGTGTTACCCAATGCTCCTTTCACTACGGTTTTCCCGGGAAATGGGAGACGGTCGTCGTTTGAAAATATTGCTCCGGTATTTCTCCTAAGCAATCTTTTTGCACTTAAGGAGGTTGGTTAGGGTTTACGGACACCTCTGACTTACTTACTCCTCTGACTCACGGACACTTCTGACTTACAGACACCTCTGACTTACGGATACCTCTGGCTCATGGACACCTGTGACTTGCGAACACCTCTGACTCATGGACACCTCGGACTTAAGGACATATCTGGCTCATGGGCATTTCTGAATTACTGACACCTCTGACTCACGGATACCTCTGACTCATGGACACCTCTGACTTGCGGACACCTCTGACTTGCGAACACCTCTGACTTGCGAACACCTCTGACTCATGGACACCTCTGACCTACGGACACCACTGAGCCACGGACACCTCTAACTCATGGACACCCTTGACTCACGGATTCCTCTGGGGTAAGGATATCTATGATTTACCGACATCTCGGACTTAAGGACAGTATGCAATTCCCTGGCAGAAGAATATAATGCGCTTCTATAAGGATGTAAACACTGGTATACGTGCTCTCCAATTTACGCACATTTAGGCACAGTTTTACTCTTCCGGGGACACCATCGCCATGGGTTTCTGGCCTATTTGTCAAAAGTTGAGTGTTTTTTAATAGAAGTATTTTATTCAGCTGGCATTCCTATACTGTAATACTTGCGGGGGCCTCAGCCTAAAAATACTTCGTTGCTTTTGTAAGAATATCACTTAAGCGTAAGAATGAGGTTTTCTTTAGGTACTTTCCGACTTACGGACACCACTCCATTTAAGACACATTTTCGAGGACCTTTATTGTCCATAAATGAAAGGTTTCAATATATTTGTGCGCCATTTTCATGAATATTTGAAAAAACTGAACGAAAAAAATATTTTTTCCGGAGTATACTCGCTGTGAAGGCTGCTCGCGGGCTCCATGGCTACCGCAGATTACCCGGTGGAGCAACCGTGCAGCCCTAACCGAAAAATGTCTGTAAAAATTTACTAATGTTGTTTATCTTCATGCAACATTTCACCAAGTGGAAGAGGAATCTATTTGTTTCATTAAAAAATGCATATTTTAACTATGTCAAGTTCCAGAGAGGAAAATTAATCCGCTTTGCCCGGGATTATATCCCGGATCTCTTACTTCAGGCTGTGTCTTTTAGCCAGTGAAGCTACCGAGGTATCCATCTCCGAATTGGAAATTTGTGGACTATACTGGACAAGATGGTTTGGACTGCTGAGCGTATTATGCGATTAGCGGTCCAAATCGTGGGACACTGCGCCACAGCCGGAGAGGAAAGCCCGAACTTTGAACAATAGAGGTGTTCGCTCTTGATGGATTCTAGTATACCGGGGCTAATCGCGGGCATGATTTCACGGTGTCACCCGCAACGCAGAAATGTGCGAAATTCCAATGCGATCGACACCTCAGTACGTTAACTAGCAAAGATACTCGCTTGGAAATCGAGGGACTCGTATTCGAATCCCATTCAAAGCGAATGATTGTTTTCACTCTGAAATTCCGCAAATTCGTTCGTTGCGGGTCACTCCGTAAAGTTATCACCATGGATGGTCCTGGCATACTAGAATCACTCTTTTTATTGTTCCTCAATGGCTGGTTGGGTAAAAAAATAGGCTTTCCGTGATATATGTTCTGGACGTTGCAATTGAATCTCCGCATTTTCATACATGTTCCTATGACCGCACTTATATAAGCATATGAAGTTGAGATCAATGCTAAACTATATACTTCGTACTGACAAATAGCTTAATAAATTTTTTTTTACTATTATTTATAAAATAGAATTATTTATAGGCTCTTTATTGGGCTACATCTGATCTCTCAGAAAATGAATACTCATTTCAAGTCAAATCACGTTATTTGCAATAGAAAGGCGCTATGATCGAGGTTTGGACCCCCGATTGATAAAAAGAAATGTATAAGTTTACGAAAACTTTTATTTAAAACATGCAATTATGAAAGGAATTGACATGCATATTAAAAATGTAATTTTTACATCCGTATTTTACATGACTCCTGGTTTTGCGTGATGGGTATGAAAAACCTCGCCACCTTTAAACGTTTCCAGATACGCCTTTGGATACAGCAATTGAGCTGTTGTTGGAGAAAAAAGAGGTTGAAAATTAATCAGTCCTGTTATTTCTCCAAAAATTAGCACTAATGTCTTTATCGTAGAATTGTCAGTTTAGAATCAAGTAAACAGTTTTCTCTAAGAAAACACCTTCTTTTCATAAGTTATTTATACAATATTGCAATGGCTTAAATGTTAATTATAGTTCACTTCATCACATAATAATGTAATGGCAATAGTATGAAAAATCCATTGTGGATGCTGTGTGAATTAGCGGATAGTAGTTGCAATTGTAGTAGAAGACAATAGATGATGTCCATTCACCGCAAGCATTTGTTAACGCCGTCAATCCAGGTACAACAATCATCAACAGGAGTTGCGGTGCCGCGTATGGGCGTGTCGCTATACGATGGACCCTCTAAATTACGGCTGTACTTGTCCAGTCGTTTGTTGTGTCAAACTTCCCATTAGCTAGCTCTCGAATACAGATGAGACTAATTGCGCACTTGAGGTTATTGGCGAGTTCTCATTCGTGATGCTGGTTTGTGTTGTGGGATGGGAGATTGAGAGCGGGTTGGGTATGAAAAGTTATTCCTTTCTGCAAGCTTCCGCCCCCAGCAGAGGCTGTGCAATCGCATCGACCGTGCACAAAAACACACTATTTCACTTGCTGTCGTCGCTGGATTAATCATCGTCCATCGACAGAGCCAAACTAATCCGCTTGTCGAGCAAAGTGAAAGGCTCGGCGATCATTCTGTATGAAATGCCTTACATCGGTTGATTTTGACAATCTCCGAAATCCTACGCGCGAACGATAAAAGCAGTTGTGTAGTTGCGCGCGGAAAAACGGTTTTCCGCGGGGCTAAATTTGTCACGTGGTCACCAAATGTTCGTCGCCCGGGAATGCTAGACGGAGAAATGACGCCGAAACAGTTGGATCGGCGCACTGAATTAATAATTCAGCGGAAAAAAGAAAATGAGCGGAAAAAAATGAGGCCTAGTTCAAGCGACGCTCTGGGATCGATACAATGCCGGGGGAGTGCATAATGAATTTTCGCGTCACGGGAAAGATAAATTTCGCCATAAATTTTAACCTGAGCCATTTTTACTAATCGGATTGGCAAATGTGTTTTTGAGATGGAGTGATCGCGGGAAAATAAGCTGGAGGGAATTGAAGTTGGAGTGGAAAATTATTTCAATTTCTTTTTTCTGGACAGGTTCCACAAACTTTAAACCGATACTTGATATTTCAATGCCTCCCGTTGTATCCGAAAGATACATTGAATAAATATTTCTTCTCCATTAGTTGACCATTTTTATCTTCCTTAATTTCATATTTAATGAGATAATAGAGTTTTTGGTGGCGGCCGCGGAGAAAAACAGAAAAAAATGCAGCGAAGAATGGTTGGTTGCTAAACCCGCGTATAGTCCGTATCAAAATCTCTCAGGATTGTTTACGTGGGAGGGAATGGAATTTTGTCGACGTTTCGACGACAGACTCGACCGTCACCTTGAGGCCTGATAATACCGTGAGAAAATTATTGACCTACTTACATGCAGTACCACCGATAGTATAGTGGCACTATTATCCCTGAAGATGATGGCCGAGTCGGTTGCCGAAACGTTGGAACTATTCCAGGATCTGCCCAGTTGTAACACCGTGAGATATACCTATAAAGTGGAGTGGTAATGAGAACTGGGCTTTAGAAAATCTTTTTTCCTTTTTCTTGTACAATTTTTGTATGTACTCAGTGGAAGCAAAAAAATGAAAAAGTCACACCTTAAAACGAAACTTGATGAAACAAGGCGAACTTCAGTGCTTACTTCACGGAGGATAAATAAAGACTGAATATTTAAGAGTAGGGTAATGTATATGTACATTGACAAAATAAATACGGTGCTACAATTGGGGATAGAGTGTTGGCTTCCAACCCTGTGGGCTAGGGTTCAAATCCCGGCGATGGCAGAGAATTTTCCGGTATTGCCCGATCCCTGCTTGAATGTTGTGTGGAGGACATTTCAAGCGTAACATTCCGTCCGTCGGATGGGACGTTAAGCCGTGGTCCCTTTTGCACCTGTCGTTAACAGCAGGCTAATGCCGACGCCGGATTTCTCACCACTCTTCCTTGCCAACCCATCCCTCATGGCGCAAATGACTTGAGCTCTCTGTCGCCTCCTCCAAATACCCTACCACCACGATGCTACAACAAATCAAAGGCAAATCTAACTATTTTCTCATACAGTTCTCATTTGTGCGTGTGGACTGTCGTGATCAATTTCCGACCACAGCAATGATAGGAATTGGTATCATCATCTTTAAATAAATTGATTTTTTTCAATGGAACATCTCTTAACTTTCATGCTCTTGCTCATATAATTCTGACCCTGTATGGACTGTCGCAATCAATTTCTATCAGCAACAACAACAACAATTATATGCATTAACATTATAGGCATGGAATCGTTTCTGGTGATTTGTTTGATTGATTTGGTGGAAGGTCGATGAATCCATGATGAAAGAACACATATGGTAATTTCCAAAACTCAACAACCGACCACGTTTTCAACACATTGTGTCACCTTTTTGACCTTGAAAATGATAATGTGTTGAATTTTGGAATTAAAAAATGTGGAAATTATATCTTTTGTTCTTTTATCATGGAGTAATATCATCATTCAATTATTCAAAGATTTATTCATGCCTAATAAGTGGTGGTGAGATGCCAAGAGGTACAAGTGATGTATTTCCAGTGTAAAAAACAGTGTAGTTAAAAGAAACAAACGAGATCAACTAGATACATAGTGCATTTGATTTTTCACTCGATGTCACCACGGAACAGGGAATCATTCGTATCCCTTGGCCCCCAAGTATTTGAACAGTTCTTGTATCACTTTTTGTACCTGACTCTGTTTTGAGGAAAAATCACTAGTATCCCTTGACTTCTTTACCCCTCATTTCAAAAAATGTATTTCTCTCCTTTCCTCTCCGGCTGGTTTTCCATGAATACTGTATTTTTATGAATGCAAGATTTTATTTCGAATTGACAGTCGTGGAGATTCGAAATCATTTTGCGAAAGTTTTTGACAGCTATGGCCCTTTTCCATCCGCAATTCTTTTCCCTGAGGCATCAACGACTATGACCTCTGTAACACGGGTAAGATGAGTTGGGTGTTTGTCCAGATTGGCACATCTTAGGATTTGTCTCCTGAGGATACTTCCTCCTTTCACTTTTCTCAATATGTCCGCAGCGGAGACTTCCTTCGCACAATTTTTCCCTTCCTGAACTCTCTACGAAGTCTCTTAATCCCAATTCTCTCCAAAGTTAAAAAATTTACATCAACGGACGTCTTTTTGGTATGAATTGAAGCAAATATTCCTTCCATTCGGCGTGAATTAACCATTAGATTGTTTAAAGCATAGAGGACCGTTGTCCTGCTTCCATTTTTTTACTTTCGCTACTCCTGTAGTTGTTGAAATTCACTTGCAATCGGGTACATCTACTAAATTACTATGACTCAAAATATTTTATTAGTTGCTAAAACAGTTGGCTCAAAATGCAATCATTTTGTACTTCAATACCATTATAAAGCCTTTAAATATATCGTGTCACTTTTTTTATACGCCGAAAGTGTGATAGCCCTTACCTCGAAATCAAAACTTCACTTAAGCACCTGAAACCGGCATTCACACCATTATTATCATCATCATTATTATTATTATTATTGTTTTTTTATTTGTTTTATTCATGTTTGACATTGAAATCTGCACATTCATTTTAATAAGGCTTGATATGTAGCAATAAGTATTTTTAGTTCTTGCTATTTCAAATTGAGATTAAGTATCAATTCAAAAAGTCGGCGTTGAGCAAAATCATAAATCGATAGCGTCAATGCAAGTCGGAGTACTTTTATCATGGCTACGAAGATTTAAATGTAGTAGAGGGAATGAGATTGTAATTTACCTGCAATTGTGAAAAAAAATCCACTACGCCCATTCAAAATTGCAAGCTATTGATACGGATTTCTATTGCTGCATAAAAATTCCGGAAGCGGGTAATTCTTCTAAAATTAAATTAAAGTTTCTTTCATATTCTTCCTTGCTGTTCTCCCATTCACAATGATTTCAAAATTACTCTTGTCTGCCGAAGTTGAAATGCGTTTTATGCCTATCGACTAATAGGCATGAACGGGCTCCAGTGAGCAACTTTCTCCAAAAATCTGAATGCCATTCCGGTTGCATTGAACTCGGGCTTTAGAGATAGTTATTTAAACTCTATATAATCAAATTTTACGAGACTGAGTGATCGTCCCAGAAGAATGATAGCTCACGGTGACATTACCGTGTTCATTGGACCACAGTCCCGCTGCTAAAGTGGAAACTACTTCGCGCACTTTGACCGATTTCTGTCATAAATTTCAAAGAGCCAGATATGTCCCTTTTCTAGGCCATCCCTAAATGTAGCGACTTAAAACTAAAAATGTATCCATTTTCTAATATATTTCATTTTTTTAATATCTTTAATACCCAACCGATTTCGACGCTGATGCGTTATTATCATTGGTCTCTCAAACCGTCCAAGTTTTCAGAAGTAAACAAGACATGTGTACTCTAAATCTGGGAGGATGGGGAGGGTTGATGGAAATAAATATCGATGATTAGAAAAGGGTGGAAGAAAGCAGGAACAACAACAAATCCCGCCGTTATTAGGGTAGTGAAATCACTGGTAATTTTTATGTTTATTTTTATTTTACCGAGGTAGGAGTAAGTTAAGGTATTGCGGTTAGTTGACTCTTTAGGTAAATCCGGGATGGTATGGTAAAACAAATGTTATGTCTGGTTTTTCCCGGCGAAAATTGTTAAGGTCCTCCATATCTCCTTCCGGCCTTTCGATGCTTGCCCACTGTCCGCAGGGACACTGGAATCCAAATCTGTGAAAAAATATCTTTTTGTTGTTTAAATCATTTGGATTCCTTTACCTCTCAGGACGATAGGTGAGTGGCACATCGAAAGGTCGTAAGGATATAAGAAGGACCTTACCCAGCATGGGACCCGAAAAGTCTTCAATTTCCTTCTAAAACAGAGATTTTAAGCAATAAATACTGTTAACCTTTATTGCAGACTTGTAATTTCTTTATTTTAATCTGAAATGTACAAAATATATTAAATTACCATAGTTTTGTTTAAAAGCCCCTAAAGTTGAAGTTGAAACTTGTAATATAAATGCTATGCTCTCAATGTGCCACATGTTGTATTGAATAACTGGAACCTTCTGACAAGCCATATGGCTTAGAAGGACCAAGTTTGTATATGCACATAAAGGCAATTATTATTTGGAAAAAAATATTAAAAGGCTAAAAAATATGTCTCCAGCCTATATGGTCCACATAGCTGAGCTGCCTACTAAGTAACTCAATATTTAACTGGATCTGGACACGAGCCCGGATGTACCAAACTCTGGCCATGTGATTTAAATTCCAATTGTGCCCTCTCGAGCCACTCAAAACGATTCGATACCGAAAAGGACTCTTCGGTCACTTCAATGTTTAAAGTGGGCACTCGGCGCAATTTCGGCATATCGATATCGATCGATAGACACCGGAGAGAAACAATCATTTTAATCAAATTCCCGTCGCAGCCGAGTGCGAGGGAGAGAGAAATGAGCACGAAACTAAAAAAAAATGGAGTGAAGTGCTCTAGGTGTGCATTGAAGGGTTATAATGAACATTTTTCATGTGGAGTGGAGGTGTGAGTTTTGGGAAATATATAGAGAGAACACAAAAGCAGGAATGGAAAAGCCCCCTCTACCACTGTCTCCTTTATTCTGTCCTCTCTATATTCCTCTCCCGCCTCTTCACAATCTCTTTTGCTCGAGTGAAATGATTCAAGAGGCGAATGGCTTTGGAGCGCGCGGCCCGCGAGAACGCCACGATTTATGTGCGGAATGTGGAAATGTGGGCTTTCGTTCCGTACCTCTCAACTTCCTTTCTCGCTTCCGACGCGAATAATGATTCGGAGCTATTTTAATGAAGGTAATTTCGAAACTTTTTCCGAATGAGTTCAGTTTCGCCATCGTTCGGAAAGGTTGTTGTCGATGAGAGAATATTCATGGGCTCGTATAGAATATATATTTTGTGAGCATGCGCAAATCGAAATGATAACCCTCGCGGAAATAGCAGATATTGCATTGTTTAGAGCCGGGCGCACGGTATCGGTCTCATATTACTCACTTGGAGAACCTCACCTGGTGAGTTTTTAATAATTATGGAAGCGTGGCGTGGGTCCGTACGCTCACTGTTTGGTAATTTTTTATATATTATTTTGGACTTTTTGCTACCAAAACATTTCTCTCTAATGTTTAAAGCAAATAGGTATTCGAGGGCTAACTTTTGGCTCATCAACATTTTTGTAATCGAGAAATGAAAATTAAGTCCTACTCAGCGAAGAGCTTTACGGGATACGGGTTACGGCACTACGTGTGTCCATGTTTGTTGACAACAAAGCACAGTTCTTTATAGTCTACGAAAATGGGCGCAGTGCGCATGCCCCGTAAATCTCGTCGTTGAATCTTCACCACACCGCGGAGGCCAATACAAGTATTGAGTCTTATTATTGTTACTAGCCTATACAAGTATTGAATCTACTTTTAAAACTTTGGTTTTTCGTATCTTTATTGGGATTATGTAGATTTACTGTAGTGATTTATGCTCGTGAAGTAAGAATTCGAAGTCCACATGAAACGTCAATCATGCATACATGAAGATAGCGATTTAAGCAAAAAATCAGTCCAAGCGGCAACTCTTCATGTGCATTATTTTTTGAATATTGTCTTTTCTTTGTAACTTTTTTGGCACTTTTTGAATACTTGAAAATAGGGGTGAATACTTGGGAGGCCTTTACCCTCCATCATATCTCGTCATCCAGGCTTCCGAAACACAAAAGAAATACACGTTCGGGAAGTTGATGCACGCTGGCATAAAAGCTCATGAAGAAAGAATTCAAAGTCTACAGGGAACTTCAATCATACATGCATGATGATTGATTATTTTAACATTTGTACTCAATTACTCTTGTGTTTATGCTACACTTATTTCTTAATTACCGAATTCTGAGCAGAATGCATCTGTACTTATGTTTTTTGCTCCTATCGGTTTCCCACAGCATTTATAAAACCGTTTCATTCATTCAGAAAAAAAATTATTGTCCTTAACAAGGCAGGCTCCACATAGTAGGTTAGCATTCCTTTGAAATAGAGAAAAATCCACGTGAGGAAAGATCAATCATACACGCAAAGAATCAGTCCTGGCAGCTACTCTTCATACATATTTATTTTTCAAGTTGCCTTCTCTTTCAATCATTAGTAACACATTCTTATATTCTTGAAGAAAAGGGTGAATACTTGAGGGGCCTTTATCTTCAACCATATCTCATCCACAACGCTTTCGAACAGTGAGAAATGAACGTTTGGGAAGTTGGTGTTGCTCAAAATAATGAAAATTGAAGCTATCAGGTTGGCAGTAAAAATCCGGATAAATTACTCCTCACGAATGGCAATCAAGAAAAGTGGCGAGGCAAAACGCCATTCAAAAAAGTTTGTGAACTGAACTTCAAATCAGCGCGTTAGTCATCATTCATCTTTGCTTCTAATTTTTGCTTGATCATTCATATAATTGGCACTTTACGTAATTGGCATACTCACCTTTTAAATGCAGAAGTAATTAGCAAGGGGCACAGACCGTATTGAGGAATGTATTATTTTTTTGGAGAAAAGTAATGAGAAAGTAAGTTTTTTTTGATATAACGCCAATTACATATAATTAAAAAATTGTCGCACATGATCTAAGAGTCCCACAGACAAGTTGCATAAGATGTAGGTTGAAGTATTAATGTTAGCATAGTTCTATGGACTTTCCTCATGTGGATTTTTCTCTATTTCTCAATGCTCACCTACTATGTGGAGCCTGCCTTATTAAGGACAATATTTTTTTCTGAATGAATGAAACGGTTTTATAAATGCTCTGGGAAACCGATAGGAGCAAAAAAACATAAGTACAGATGCATTCTGCTCACAATTCGGTAGTTATAAAATAAGTGTAGCATTAACACAAGAGTAATTGAATACAAATGTTAAAATAATCAAATCAATGAGCTCAGAGATTCTTACTTTTCGAAACAACAATGCTAATGTTTTAAATGTTCGTATATTATCCTCTTAAAAGATTCTGCGGTGGAGGAGAATTCTATTGAGAGGAGGTAATGAATTTCAAAACTTGGATATGGTATAATAGGGAAGGAATGTAGGCACTTCTTGTTGGGCTTGGGGTATGTAAAGAAGGTGGAAAAGAAGAGAAATAATTCGTTATTTATTTATTCAAGCTATTTTTAATCGGGAAGAAACGCTTAGAAAGAGGTCTTGCGATCGGGATTTAAGTTACCAATCGGTCATGCAATGTCAAACATGTTTACTGACCATCTCACGCGTCCCGGAGGGATCACACATATGCCCAGTGATTCGTTCAACCGTTCTTACCAACAAATCTTGTCAGTTTTTGTCACATTAGTGCCTCGGTGCTTATGTGAGCGAGAATTTTCTACCCTATCTCCACACCGAAGGAGTAGTTCGGGCTTGTATAATGGAAGCTAGAGGCAGCCCATTTCCTGCCTCAACGCGAACCAAGGTATGCTTGAGTATACCCTCTAATTGCCTTCTCTCTATGTCCCTTTAACGACCAAGGAGTTCAAAGTGGCCTTCTTTGATGGAGTATCATCCCGTAGTAGAGGAGTTGTCGCTCGCTCCGGTAAGATACCCGAAATTCCGACTGTTGCCGAGTTGTCAAGGCGACCCAGGATCGGCATGAGGGGCTCGGGTGGGACCTCTTTCGCGTGCGAGTTTGCAGGAAGCCATGCAGATAATTTCGTTTTGTGCGGTTCACCTTTGACTTCATGAATGCTGCTCTCCACTTGACGGAAGGTAGGGAAAGTACTCGGATTAACTCAGGTGAACATATTTTAGCGGAGAAATTAGTTACATTAGTTGTTTTTTTATAATGAAATGACTGTACCTACTCATCCAATGCGAAATACGGTAAAACATTTTTGGAATACCACATGCTATATTGAAATTCGTGCTTGTAAATATTTATGCCACACCAGTAGTGGTGCCATACACTCATGATACGATCATTTTTACATTTTAACGCAAATGTTTTTTGTCACTACCTACTGTAATGGCCGCTCATTCCCATAGAGTGTCCAACACTTTTTCAGTGACTCGTGCTTCCCCTTTTTAGACTCATTAATCTTGTAAATCCCTGAGTAATTAATAGGCTTCACAAAAAATAAACAGTGTACTCGAAAAATTCAACGACAAAGCTGTGAAATGTATTCTTTAATCAAGGATCGGTGCAACCAAAGTGACTCCTAAGCTAGAGCACTATCAATGCCGTTTAAAGCTATTTGGAATTTTTAGGCATTGAGAATAAATGTACCTAGCACAGATTAAAAATATGTAGATTGCCTCTATCTGAAAATTTGGCACTAAATTTGAAGTAAACATTATTCCCTCCCTTAATAAATATTATTTAACTTATTACTTCTGAAGAATTAGCATTGGCTTTGTGGTTTTCATGCTCGTATTTTTATGTTTATTCATTTTATATTAGAAAGTTCAACTTATATTACATCAAAGATTTGAAAAATTCTCTGTATTGTCATTGGTTCAATGAAAGGCAGTTGGAAATAATCACCAGAGCCTTTACAGCTGGGATTAGAAAGCGCATTTTACTGCTGTAACGTCTCCCTCGAATTCTTCGCGATCAGTGTCGGCTACTCTCTTCAGTCTCGACCGAGGTATGAAATGGAGTAAATTGCAAATCGCCCTTAATAAGGCGTAGCAGTGAAATGTTCTCTTGGGGGAACTGTCGCTACAAAGGGGGAGTTCGTTGTAATTAAGTTTCGGGAGGTACTCGAAGGAAGCAGTTTGGGTAATAAATAACTGCAAATCTCCAAACTTCGGGAAATCGCTAATAAAATGCATGTGAGTAGAAGGGGAGAGGTAGATGGGAACCCTTATCTAAGGAATTAGGATACGGCAGTCTTTTTTTAGGGCTGCCTTATTTCCGTGCAATATTCCCCATCCTCGGGATTAAGGATTAGCGAAAGAAGCGATGAAGATTATCATTTTAAAATTTTAAAACCTCAATAGTTTTTTATTTCTTGTTATAAGCATGAAATTTCAACTTCCTGTCGTTAAAAATATCCATTTACTTGCTAACGTAGCTTGCTTCAGCTACTTGTGCTCTTTAACTTTTGAAGAGTTTCAGCTGAGTTGATTTAATGTTAAAGGAGCTTAAATATTAATAAATATAATATTAATAAATAAAGTTTCAGGTATATTTGGGCTAGTAGTATGCTCTCAAGAAAATAAATATGATTTCAATATTTTTACGGTATAGTTTCATGTTTTCAGATATTGTTAAAATGCAAAACATTCCCAATTTAAAGTATGGAGATGAATTGAATAGTGCTGTGGCACTGTAAAAATCCTACCTTAGAGCAACTAAAAAAACAAGCAACTTTAAGCGGGTTGGTGTGGTGGCTTGATTGCCGGTATCCTCACTATGGGAGCCCTGATTTTAATCCAGGCGGAGGTGTGCGTGTTTCAGTGACTGCCCGATCCCTATTTAAGTGCTACATGAAAAGCAATTCAAGTTCCGTACTCCGGCAGTGGCATGATGTGTTCAACAGTGGTTCAATTCGAATGTCGACTCCGATGTTCTCTCCACCATTCCTTTTCTGCCTTTTATTATGGTGCAAATTGTCTAAACTTTCGTTTGCATTGTTCAAATATCATGTCATTCTAGTCAGCTTAAGGTTGGAAGGCGATATTTGGTGGAACTTGTTCACAGGAAACATAATGAAAATACACTTTTGTATATTCCACAAGAGTTTTTAATACCGACCCAGGTTTCGGCAGTATGTACAATGACAGTGTGTACTGCCGAAACCTGGGTCGGTATTAAAAACTCTTGTGGAACATACAAAAGTGTATTTTCATTATGTTTCCTGTGTCATTCTAGCTTTTATCGTCACATATATTTTTTAAAGAAGGTAACTTAAATAATTATTTTTTTACGTATTACTTTAATTAGTCACTTTCGTCGACATGTATCTTTTATCATTAACTGGATAATATTATATTTAAGCCCCGATTACATTAAATCAACTCGGCCTATGTTGTCTTACTTTTTTCTGAACCAAGTTGACTAATTTTGTCTGAATATTCCGCCAGTCATAGCTCACACCGCGCGTTGAAGTAGGTATTAAAGAATTTAGAAATTTTTAATGGCTCTCGATTGACATAACTTTATTCCTTTCCATCAACTTATTGGAAAATAAATTGAGATTTTATCAACTATGGTCTGTGCTATGTTGAGTTAAGTTGCTGAAAATCAGCAGACGCCTCAGTCAAATTTTCAACTCCACAGTTACGCCGGAGTTAATTTGTTTTCTTCAAGGAGTAACTTAAATCTGTTTATTTTTTTTAGAAAAATTTCCTTCCATTCCACCAACCTTTTTTTCCTACTTTTAAAGAAATTGACCTTTTCTCAACTAATGGCAATGCCATGTTGAGTTACATTGCTAGAAACCAGCAGACACCTTTGTCAAATTTTCGAATGCACAGTTACTCCGAGATAAATTGTTTTGAAAAAGGTGTAACTTTAATCCATTAATTCTTTTTTGGAAAATTTCCCATCCATGCTTCCTCCACGAAATGTAACTCCCTCAAACACTCCTGTCTCGCCGTTTTCCGCGCTCTCTCTCTCTAGGGCGTCAGCAGTTAAAGTGGTTAAGGTCGTTAGCGCGCTTGGGGCCATCTCAAGGACCGGGGGAAGGGGTGGTTGGCTCAGGAGGAGGGGGGAGGGAGAAGGGTTTTAGTCGCTAAGGACAAGTGCGTCAGGCGAAACTGAGAGGAAAGGGTTGTTGGGGGAAAGTCTTCGCCGCGCGCACTGCCGACCGCAGCCCGGCGGGGACTGGCGCGGGAGCAAATATTGCAAAAGGACGATTGAAATAAATTGCGGAGAAAATTTGAGCTCCCTTGTTGTGTGGAAGTATACAAAATTTTGGAATAAACAGCTAGAAAGCACTGCAAACTGTTTGCGAATTATGTTTACGTTATTTTGCCATTGAAATGCATGCACTTTTATCAATGGAATTTTCAAAGTAACGGGCTCTTAGTTTATATACAAAACACTCGTAAACTTCACAATGTGGAATCACATTGCGATTCAAGTAAACTTTTTCCGGATAGATATCATGGCAGCATATCAAATGATTATCTTATCATAATTACCATTTCACTGGGCGATATTTGGAAATATGATCTCTGTATCCACAGATATATTTATTTACCTGCCGAGGTTTAATCAATCAACGGGACATTATCTCCGTCAACTTCAAAATGCTTATATAAAAGCGTCGATACTCAGGTGGGTCAATAAAAATCTCTTTGATGCATTGAAAATCCATGTTTTCTCTGAATGAGTTTCATTTTTGTTTACGTTTAGCTGATATTGAGTCATCTATTTTTATTGAATTACGATTCAATCGTGTGCACATGCATCTCAAATAAATATCGAGAGTTAGATATGTCAGACAATTAATGAAACATTCGTTCAAAGTCATTTACTATTTATGATTCAGTGAAGTTAAATAAAAAAGAACAAGTGCCAGGAGGACAGAAAACTGACGCCTTTAAAGATAATAGGTTGTATATGATAACGCAAAAGGCTCTTTGCCATCAGTTATTTAGCGAATGTTATGCCACCCATGAAGTCAACTTCTATGGATCTTTCACACCAAAATAGCATAAATATAACTTGCCTACTCTACAGACGGCGTTGGAACTTGCTTAGCTTAGACATATTAACGTTAATTTAGACAAATCGATGTTAATTTTATGCAGGCAATGCCAAATTCTACGTTGCAATATGCACGTAACATACGTACGTATCTCTAGGTAAAGTGTAAAGGCATGTAGAGTGGGTAAATTGTCCTCCATAAAAGATTACATTGTTTATGGCAATGGCAAGTACTCAAAACATTTTTGCCTGATATACCTCTCCATATCGAATGTCATAATAGTTTCGTGTCATACATTAATTTTCACGGTACACCGTTTATTGTGTAGATTTCTAACTCTCGACTCCAGAAAACCTAGACCTCATTAAAATTTGTCTGAGGCAAATGGAGTGGACCATGTGAAGGGCTTAGGTCGGAGCTTTTAAATGTCCTGAGTTGGGAAAGGTTGAAGGCGAAATCAGCCAGCAAGGCCTTGGGAGTCGCCGGCCACTCGCCTGCCGCGCCATGAAGCCACGACTCTTAATGAGCGTTAAGGACATGGCACTTAAGCGCACCTTCTACTACTAGGAGCTATCTTCTTTTGGAGCCCTCTGTAGTCGGAGCATGAATTATGGAAGGAGTGTATCAAATAGACTCGAATACTGGTATAAGAGTTACGCAATGCTTCTCCGCTACTCGTTGCTATTGGCTTGGGTATCCTAATTCGTAGATGAATGAATTCCCGCGTGATCTGGCAAATAACTCCCGATCTCAAGGATAATATTTGAATTCTTTTATTTCTAAATACACCAAAGAATGAAGTTCGCCATGAAAAAATATTTGACTTAGCCGGGATTCGAACCCGGATCTCCCGATCGCCGGTTTGTTAGCCAGTTACACCACCAAGCCATCTTCTCAGAGCGAACTTCGGGGTGGGTTTTACCGAACAAGATGTTGACGTCACAAGTCCACACTGTGGCACATATGGCGAAGGCCGTGCTTACTAAGCCACTGTCGGGGTGAAAAACCCCAATTTTGTCGACGAATTTCAAAGCACTGCAGGATTTTATTTATAATCGTCTACTTTCTCGGATGAGATGTAATTTTTAAAGATTCTAGTATTTCGTAACTCCGTTAAATTATTTTTTCGCGTTTTTTGTTGTTTATCGGTTACAATTGAAGTTTCATCCAATCTTTGTCTGTTGTACAGTATTTTCAAATTTATTAAGTTAAAAATTTTGGACAATACGACAATATTTTCGTATATGATTCTTTTTTCGAGTGAAATTGAGAGTGAAATGTGGCCTTAGTGAAGAACTTCATGCTGACGACTTACCCCGAGGAGCAAAGTGAATGCCATTTGGCAGTATTAGTACTCTAAGTACTCGAGTACCCCAACTTTAAATTTTGTAAATGGCAAACGACTTCATTGGTTCTTGAATTGGTTCGAGGAGTCCAGGGTTCAGATCACGGCTGAAATCTTCTAACAGCCCAAATCGAAATTTGTGAAAGGAACTAGCATTCCTACGCTGAATTTGTGCAATTATTAGGTTTTTGACCGAGTATAGGTTGAAGGTAGCACTCCAAACTAATCTTTTGGATGGAATTATTGGCTTTTTGATATTAATCACTTGCTTGATGTATATGATTTGGTCTCGTTGGCTGTTCATTATTAACGTCTAAATTTGGGTTGTACGCGAACCCCAGACGTTCCTCATTGCATCTGGTTTGGCTAACAATTCAATCATTGTAGGAGAAAGCTTATCAACATATCAACCGCCACATAATGGACGGATAAGGTTGCGATAACGTTTGAAGAGCGTAATGCGGGCGTATAGCTCTGAATACTTGGAAGAGACGCCATGCGACAGAGAAACGCTCCACGTGGGACCCAAGGGTATTAATATTTTATCACTAACATTGGCTGGATGAAAAGGCTCCTTATTCTCGGAACCGCCCAGCTGTCACCGATCGTATGCCACGAAATTGGGCGCATAAATTCTTAAAAAATCTTTCTAATGGAACAGGGTGTTTACTCACTTCTTCATTCAAATTAATCATGAGGCAACTCCCACAAGGAATCAGAAATACTGGAGTATTCATTCGCTATAATTTTCAAGCCAATATCTTTTGGTCTTATTTTATGACTCATTTACCCTTCTTAACAAAATATATATCCACATTCGTATAAAGGCAAAATTGTCAACTACTAAAGAAGGCAATCTGCCTATGAATCTGGAATGAAGAAAAACATGCTGTTAGAAATACTATAACAATTCAGAAACATACATACGTTAGTAAGCCACCGCACCAGTCAGCTAACCTGTTTCTAAGTCCCAACACTCCCGTTATAGTCTCTTATAGATCGCGGAAAAAAGATATGCTAAATTTATCTATTCAACAGCTTACCACTCTTATTTTATTTTTATGATCTGATGTTGGCGTTCGTAGGATACGGCTAACTTAGTCGGAAAATAGACTGCTCTTGAATTTTTATAATAGGTTTAATCTAGTTTTAAGCATACCGGGACCAGCCATGGTAATAAATTTTACGGGAGTCACCCGCAACGCACAAATTGTGAGAAAAATCACAGAGAAAAATCATTCACCTGACCAGGATTCGAACCCTGATTCCCCGATTTACGGTGGAGTGCTTCGGCCAGTTAAGCTACCGAGGCGTCATTCCTCCCTGTGGATATTTTCGGACACTACCGGACAAGATGTTGCTGGACTGCTGAGCATATGATGCCACAAGCAGTCCAAATCGTGCGCACAACGTCACAGCCGCAGAGCAGGCCCGGACTTAGAACATCGGGTTATCTGGGTTCGAATCCTGGTCAAGGTTAATGATTTTTTTCTCTATGATTTTTCGCAGGTTTAATCTAGTTTTCAAAGTACTATCTAACAGTTAATCGCATCCGATTTATACTAAGAAGTCAGAGGTCGATGTTTTTCACGTACCTGATAGCTCTTTTCTCTACGCGTCCGAACTCTGTTTTTAAGCCTTTGTAGCTGTTGAGAAGAGGAAAGGGAAGGATTGGCAATGAAAATATCAGCACGGTGTGCTTTCCGAGAAAATCTATCTATTTCGGAGATGACCAGAGGTTGCAGGCTATTGATAAGTAAGCTCCCTGTTGAGCAACCACTGCAAATCCAATTAGAGCGCATATTGGAGGCACTACCTTCTTTCTCACTTGCTTGGTGGTGGGTGTCACTTCTTTTATTCACCATCTCACTCTAACTCAGTTCCAACAGTGATAGCATTTTCTGCATATACATCTACATAACACCCTGTGAGCCACCTAAATAGTGTTTAGCACGCGAAGAGTACACACCAAAATTCAGTACGCTACGTCTTCGCGGTCTTCGAAAAAATAGGCTGAGACGCATGCCAGCATGCGGTGTGAGCTTTCCCTAACCATGCAATTCACAAGAATCATGTAAAAAGTACAAATTATTTAGTGGATAAATATCCACGCTGTTACATAAAACTAGTTAAATGCCTAAAAGGAATATAAGGACAAGCAAACCCAAACCAGAAAATGGAAAAAGAGAAAGAAAAAAATACACGCATATGGTTGACCTAGCGAGTGCAGCTATTAATTTCGCTGATGGCCAGTCTGTTACTATCCCTGATAGTCAGACGAAAGAACGGCATCTGAAATCCGTCTGCAGTTTATTCCTTTTATTTTCCTTTCGTGATCTCTTCTACATAATACGACGGTAAGTGAAGCATGCTTGTCATATCATCTGTGAACACGACCTCTCTGAATATGTTTAGAAGGTTCAGCCTTTACTTTGCCCTTTCTTCAAGTCTTAACTCATCTTCGCTCATCGCCTAGGGCAACCCATCTAACAATTCACTTGCGTGGCTTTTGTGCCTCCTATTCTAACTCTGACTCCTTTCACTGGTGTATCTTTCCCAGTTCCCTCCCCCCAAGATATACAATCGAGTGATAATTTTGCCTCCGGAATATTTTGCTGGGAAGGATGCCAATATGCCATGTTGAATGCAAGGCTGCATCTTCTAAGGTAGTTACTTTGGTGATTTCCCATTGCCTTTCATATGGCAGTTCTATGATCAATTTCGAGAACTATACGCTACTGATTTGTGAATGAAAAACTTTGCTGTTTCTACAATTTGGAACTTTATTTTCCTGACTAGTTTCGATTCACTGTATCATATTCATAGGACTAGCAGTACAAGTAGTTTCGTTGTGGGTTATATACCAAAATCCACAACGACGCTATTTGTACTGCTAGGCCTAAGAATATGATACAGTGTATCGAAACTAGTCAGGAAAATAAAGTTCCAAATTGTAGAAACAGCAAAGTTTTTCATTCACAAATCATTAAGATGGATTTCTACAACGTGAAGGCCTCCACTATTCTGTGCATCAACTATACCCTAGCCAGAAGCAATGGCAGTTGATACCGGACCAATTCTCTGAACCGACACCATCAGAGCCTTCTGGTGAAACTGTTTCCGTTTCTTGACCCCTCTCTATGCATAAAATTTCCAATAAAAGAACCTTGAGGTATGTAGATTCCAAGAAGTAGTTACCCCTATTCCAACTGCCATTCCTCTTCCTTGATTACCTTTCCCATAAATGATCTCCTTCCTCGTCAATGGCATTGACACGCTGATTACCATCGAGTTCTGTGCTTGAATATTCTCAGAAATTCAGTTTTGAAGAGTTCCTCTCTTACCCCCCTTTCATCTTCTCAACTGTTACAACCACCGCTGCTGAAGGCTGAAAGAAGTACCCCTTCACAGACCTTTCTTCCTCCCTTACATCCCCTGACTCCCAACTTCCTTTTGATGCTTGGTTGTCAATCCCTGTCTACCTGGAAAGCTCATAAAATTGTGTATAAACCGACCTGACTTGAGCATATTAGCATATTAAAGCTATAGAATTACAGCTAGAAAAGCCGTTACTGTATTTACGTGTAAACATTCACAATGGATCTCCACTATCAAGAAGATTCTCCATCAAATCTTTAGGGCGTGAAATATTCGTCTGAGTGGTACAAACACTAAGAACTAACAAATTGTGTCCTTGATATTTCTGCCTTTTGTACTTGTGGAGGAAAGATTAAAAGAAATATCCAGAGAAGAAATATTCAGAAATGGCCAAACCAGAACGAAGTGCTACCAGTTAATCCATAAGGAGCAGATATAATGTTTGGTTTCATAGTCTTAGCTCAAAAAATATTTTATCGTTCTGTTCATGTTAAGCATTTGTTTTTTCACAACGTTGAAGCAAAAATGTCACAATGGCGTGGATAAACTAAGTGTCGTGATGAAATTGTCTATTTTTTAAAACAAGTATTTATTTATAAAAAATGCTACGCGAAAATAGGTGAAAAATCATTATGATGCTATAAACTTAGATAAGAATTAATTTCGTTTATCGACTTATGAAAAATAGTAGGGGCCTCCAAAGGAACCCATCGCTTCCCAACGCAATGATATGAAGGGTCGGTGACCAAAAATATTAATAGGGGTAGTCAATATTGGTTGATGATAGCAGTAAAAGGTAATATTACGGTTAAAATCTCTCTTTGCTCGAAGAAGGATCACATTAAATCACGCCTGAAAAACCGCATGGTTTGGAAAAATATTGGGAATAGGAATGACTTCTTTGTGAAAAAATTTTTAAAAACTAAATTCATCAAGAAAATCTTGGGATTTTTGAGTAAAAAATGGGTTATTTTTTCTTTAGGTATCTAATTTTTCAGTGTACAACTGCTGAAAATGTATAAAAACTACATTTTCTGTATGCTTAATATTTATTTAATATTGAATGGGAAAGTGTGTGTTGCTATAAGCAACAAAATCAAGCTTGTGGTGTTGATGTAATCCATCGATTTATTGGATCGGTTCACTGTCATAGAAAAAATTGTAAAAATAAAAGGGATTTTTTTGGTGTACCACCATATTGCGTAATTTAGTAATCGGCTCGTAATGCCAAAAAGAGGAAATGGTAATCAAAGAACATGGGGAGAAATAAAAGTAATTACAAAATTATGCAGGACATCCACATTATTGTAATGAGTTGTTACTATGCGAACTTTCTCATTATTTATAGTTCGCTCGTGGATCAACCTACTATGGCTGCCCGATTTAGATAATTCTTGCCACTGGAAAATTATTAATCTCCATACATTTTTTGATACTTAATTTTTTTGGAAGTATTCAATGTAGTTAATACGAGGTGCAAAACGGACGCTGTGTGCGATGATTATTGTATGCTGGTAATTCATTTGCATTACATGGATCACATTAATGTTGGAAACAGCAATAAAATCCCTTGTAATAGAATAAGAAGCGTATGGAGACTTAAATGAGATTATCAATTAACAATATTCCTCTAAATATCACCAAGATTCTTTCACTTTTGGTTTAATTTTAAACTCAGTTGCTGGGTTCTATAATGTTTCATAATTGAAAATTGATGAAAAGTTGCTGATACAAATATGAATAAGATGCTTAACTTTGATAAGGAGTATGCGTAAAATCAGAACCATTTTGTTACCATATGTATAAAAACTCAATGGTATTAAAGTGAAAGCTTTGTGAAATGATTCTTTCGTCTCGTGACAGTAAATTTAATTAAAAATATAATCACCGACTCAATCCAAGTCTAGGAATGCTTTGATGATAACTTGGCCTCATTTTAATTGTATTTACCATGAAAATTTTCCTGCCATTTATCAGTTATTCATAAGGGGATACGAGATGCCCAATCAATAAATCAGTACTGTATCGTACAGGCATAAGCTGCCATCAACTATCGATGATACGCTAGAGGAATTTCACATGTAAACTTACTGGATCAAAATTGCTCTAGCACTTTCTACTTGACCTTTTCTATTCTAAATTTTATGATGGATGCCCAATTTTCTCTATTGAAAAAATTGATAAAAATCATGAAAATAGTATTATTGAAGTAAATCAGCTACTGGGGAAGACACAGTATTTGTTTTCACAAATTATGTCTTTTATATTATATCTTTCCCAACCTTGGTTTTTTTTGGTAAAGAACCCATCCCGGAATATCAAGAAGTATTCATATAGTAAAAATATTAAAGGTTTCATTGCCAAGTAACATGCTCCATCATTTATGGGTCAGATACTTGTAAATGAAATTGACAAGAACAGCAAAAATTTATGCACGCTGAAAAATTCTTCCTCTGTTTATTTATAATTTAAGAAATGCCACAAAGAGAGTGAGTTGATGTAGAAAAAAATATAAGCCGACGGCGATACAAAATTGCATTTTGGTACCTTGCCAACTCGTCTTTCAAGCTTGTAGAAACTGTTCACAAATATGTGTTTTATGTGACGGAAAAGTGCATTCTAACTGAAATTGCTGACTCGTATTTTTATATATATTCTAAAAAAAGAGATCGGAGATGATTTGAAAAAGAAAATTCTCGCAGATTGCTAGCGGAGTTGATGGCATGGAAAAAATGAGGAGATAAAGCATCAGGATGGCATATGAAGCGTACGCTTGGCATTCTCTGTATGATGAAGGAAGTATTCAATTCCATACAAATCAGACGAAATATGCGTGTAGGTTGGGTATGAAAAGTTCTGTTTCGCTGGAGGAGAAAACTTCGAAATTCACGGTGCTCTTCCCTCAACACAGAGTTCTGAGAAGAGACGCGACATTTGAGACATTTATATCAGTGTGCCCCCGGGGAGAGAAAAGAGCGTATCACTCCATTTGCCTCGAGTTGCTCTCGGCTATCTCCTTTCTCCGAATTGAACAATCTGAGGGCATAGTTTCTCATTTCCTTTGCATACATGGTTCAAACGTACGCGGTATACTCTTCACATTTGCGGCGCAAATTTTTTCCTTTTTCATTCAACCACAATTCTGGGTACGCGAGTGGAGGTATAATAAACTTAATAAAAAAAATTATAATAATATGATATTAAGAATTAAAATTATAATGATGATGATGATAATAGTAATGATAATAACAATAAAATAGTAATAATAATAATTTATTAATATAATTTTATTTATTACAATGATAAAAATTGTTTAAATAATACATTTGATAGTAAAATTTTTTTTCAAACAATAGTTCCATACCTGTAAAATATTAACCATTCGTTAACATCCATTCAAATAAGTAGTCACATTGCATAGCATATTACAAAATTTTTAAAAATGTTACAAAATATAAAATATTATCTGAAAAATATGATATTGTCATTATATAATTCAATTCAGTTAAGTATATCTTCCAATAAAACATTTAAGTTCTCTAAATATTTACATTTGAATGAAGACTACATTATTTTTGCATTTTAATGGTCCTGCTAAGCATTAAGCTTATCAGCAGGTTCCATTATTATCTTTACTCTTACAAAACATTTATTAAGTTTTTACACACAGACAGCATACATATACCCCATCATACATATGAGCACTAAAGTATTCCTAAATTCCCTAGCCACATAGTAGTATTACATTATGACACTCAAAAACATATCTAAGAAAATTATAAGACATCAGTTTTGCTATCTCTCCAGTAGGTGCTTTTTTAGTTTACTTTTTAATTCCCTAATAGATTTTATTCTCTTCAAGTTATTTGGTAACTCGTTTATTGCCATTGGGATTTTAGTATTCATTACACCTTTACCATAGTTGTTATTATATTTCGGTACTTAGTAATGAGTAAGATTTCTCATTTCCATGGAGTGGTTGTAATATATAATATGTGGTCAATACAAGATTGGTGAAAAATACCATTTTTTGTCTCCTCTCTTGTGAAACTGTTAACTATGGGGGTGAAGCCGCAGCTTGATAACATGTTGAGATATCTATTTGATATTATGTTGAGCCTATCTTTAATGTTTATATTTATGTCACCTATTATAATTGTATTAAATGACTTACCAAGTGTTAATAACTTTTCTAATTCGTCAATAAAATGAGTTTTGTTCATGTCTTGAGGTCTGTATATTATAATTAACTTTACCGTACCGCTCCTAATTGAGACCTCTGTTATGATTGCTTCACAAGAATTAAATTTTGTATTTTGTCTAGCAATTGATATTTCTTCTTTAATGAATAAGAAAATCCCTCCACCTCTTTTGCCTTGTCTTAAGCTAGAAATAAGTTTATATCCATCTATTTTATATGTATCCACTTCTTTACACAAATTTACTTCGATTAAAATCAGTGCAATGAGATTGAATTGTTTGGCCAGAATGTTTATATTCACCAAGAGAGCATTCCAATTCCTTCTTAAGGATCTAACATTAACATGGATAACAGTATCACTTTTTATTTTATCAACATTATCTATGGCAAACACCGATTCGTATTCTTAGTGATAAAAGAAAACGATTCCATTGTTACCTAGGTTTTGCAGTCCACAGGGCACAAAAAACAGGCCTTTCCGTTAGAGAGGGCTATCAAGCCTATCCAATTCTTTTTCGTTGTGTATTCTTATGGGCATTGATTTGTCATCTTTTTTTACAAACAGTTTTCCCTCTCTGCACCAGACATATTTGTAACTCTTACATTTATTTTTTGTTTTCCTTATTAGATCCCTGAAATACCATGTAAGACGTTCATTAACAAAAATATTTCCAATACCTCTTGTTGACTTGAAATCTTGAGATTTCAAGACATTCTTACACATCAACCATTCTTTTTTGTTATTATTCAAGGTAAATCTGACAATGATTTTTGGATTTTTTTCACTTCTTTTTTGTTTGATTATAAAACACTCCTCTATTTGATTTGTGTTACAGTTATTGATGTTGATCCCCGTGCCAAGTTTGATAATCTCAGTTTTTAATTCATCCACTGATTTGTTTACACAGTCCAGACCAACAACTTCGATGTCCTTTGATAGAGATTGCTGTTCTAGATAATGAATCTTATCCTCAAGAATTTCGATGTTATTGTCTTTTTCTTTCAATTCAGCTGTAAGATTCTGTATAGCTAATTGGAGTTCTGTAACCTTTTCGCTAAAGTTGACGTACAGATTTGTTAGTTGGTCATACTTTTCATTGAGGAAAGATAGGCTTTTGTTAATTTCGGTAAGATTAGAGTTTATATTAAATGGTTCATCACCTTTATCACCTTTATTTGTAAAAGGAATTGTAATGTCCGAAGCAGAAGGTTCAATTCCAGGTGAAGAGGCCAGTCCATTTGTCCTTATGTCAGAAGGTGCCGTGGTTGTTCTTCGGCAGGTTACACATTTCCAGGAATCTTTGGTTTTCCTTGACATAGACCGATATGTAGACTCCTTAATGCCAGAACATTCGTAATGAATTTTACCATCGCACCATCGACATCTCACAAAGTCTCCATCTCCTGGAAGTTCTTCAAGCATCTAGAGCACTTCATTACCACTTATATAAAGGATAATAAGCATTAATGTTGCATCAAAATACACGATTCTCGCTCTATAGCACTTAAGAAGAATAGTGACAGTCACTTTTTTGTTTGAAGATGTAAACACAAATATAAATAATTGGAAAAAAGTATCTAACAGACAATTTCCACATTCACCAGCATTCACCGAGTTAGTTTATGTATACTTGCGTGTTAACAACCCACAATTGTGTTACGTAGCACAATAAATACCCGCAAAAACAGTATAATTGACACCACTAAAGAACGATCGTCATACTCTACGTACGATCGCCACTCCGTCGATAATAATAATAATAATCTCTGCGGAGGGAGTCTTGTCTAAAAGATTCAAAAAAGAAGTCGAAGACCTGGGAATTAAAAAACAACTGATTAACCTCGGGCAAAAAGCTGTTTTACTACAGACCTGCCAGACCGTGAGAAGATTCCTGGGTCGGGCATGATCGGACAGTGTAGGATAGGTTGAATTCTCTTCCTTAGCATCCGAGCCTAATCCTAAATTGACCTTGGGATAGGTGAATATTTCCAGCTGGTTTTAATCAGCTGAGAAAGTGCATAAACTCAAATAATAATAATAAAGGAATATAATCCATAATAAATTTAAATAACCACATATTGTCATGAATTTATTTGTATGGATTGCGTATATTCTCTATTAGGCAATTATGCATAGGGTAAACTAGTCCAAGATTGGCAGCTCTGGTGATAATTTTAATTCTTCAACCGTTTTTTATTTTTTTGTATTTTATGAAAGAAATAAAATTTACCACTACTATTTCACTGCTCATGAACTAATTCACTACCTTATGCAAAATAATAGGATGATACAAATGCATTTATATCCAGTAAGTGCTTTTTAACAAAAACTTGGCTATTTGAACTAACTGATAAAAAACTAACACATAAATAAATTGAAAACCATAATTAAAATCATTACTATACGTATGGTTTTCTAGTAAGATAAATTAGAGTCATAAATAGCATTGGTGCCGAATTTTTATTATATCAAGACCCGGATAACCTCAAAAACCCAAGCATCTTATGCATGGACCACGAAAGTTGAAAAAAGTATTTGAGAGTTTTAAGCACATCACCGGACAATGTAATAAAAATAAATTATAATCAGTACGAATAAGTAACACAAAATCCTAATTATCTGAAAATATTGATAAAAACTGGCATTTTTGAGCATGCATGGCAACGCATACAACATAGATTGCTTCATTCTCAATGAGCTCAGGCGCAGCCCCTATCGCTCTAGGAAAGGATGAGTTTTCTCTCTTGAGGATCAAAGACTTTCCGCTCCGAAGATTGGAACGAGAGAAAAAATATGCCCCGAAGAAAGTAAGTCAAAACCCCGGGATTCGTCCTCTGTGGGAGAGCTAACTACCTAAGGAAGATGATATCCTCGGGAAAAAAATTCGCTTGCATGTGGCATATCGACCTGACGTAACACCGTCGGGGATTGTGTTTCACATAAAAATGATAGCAATCTCACACGGGAATGATAAGTTTTGTGTTCCTCTATCGGGGATCACTGGGAGAAACATATTGATAAACTGGGGTTGGGACAAGGGGGCGTATTGAAGGTTCATAAAAGTGAACTAATTATGGCCAAGTGTATGCTTATTAAGAGTTAGGTGAATTTTTCTACGCTATTATTTTCGCTTCTCAGCTGTGTACGTAAGCAACTTTGCCCACTTCTCCTTCAAGCCTAAGTAAAAAATATACTTTAATCAGATTTTTTCCGTGGAATTTCGGTCTGAAAGTATTTTTAAATCTTCAGAAACAAAATGCAAGAATGTTTACTGAGAAAAAAATTATTACTGCAATATATTTTTCTCGGTTACCACTCATGCATTTTGGGATTCAACAGTTCCATTCCACCGGTATTTTTCTGTGACTCACCTCTCGTTCGAAACTGATGGCGCACAGGATATCTTTGACAATATAACCGGTATTTATTTTGATACTAGGATACTTGAGACACTGGCAAATGGTTAAAAAAATGTTCTCTATATCCCTTCAAAATTTTCAATTCCAGGTTCTTGTATATCCAGGGTCCATTGGAGGTATATCTGAAGCTCACATTCTGGACCATAATAACAGGAGGAGGAATCTTTCCACATGATGGGAAATAAAACTGAATAATTTTCTCATTGGTCACCTTCTCTGTAAGACCTTGTGATACCATCTTAGCTAGAGTCTTCTCTTTACTTTGGGCCTGTCGGGCAAGCTTAGCACTTCCATGACCGAACCGCGCAATGTCTTCATATGGGCAAGATGAGAGCATTATTATTAAACAAGTTATAATAAATCACCAAGCCTAAAATATAATGTTGAAGGGCGCGCAATATGTGATGAAAATATTATTTACATATTCTAGATCTTGGCTATTCTTTGGATTCTTATATAACTTATACTCGAGAAAAATAAAACGGCATAATAATGAATGAAGAATAAAAACAAGTAAAAATACGTTAATGCATTAGTATTTACTTGAAAAATTATTCAATGTAAATATTTTCACTACACATTTTCAACAAAACGAGGCGAAAAGATAACAGTCATAGCCATCAATATTCTATCCACATACTCTTACCCATTTTAAATGAAATAATAAACTTTGTTCATCACAGACTATATTCTGTGGAAAGAATTTTAAATTTTCATTCAAAATGAGTAACTTCCATGAAGTATAACCGGAAACCATCAGCTTTACTGTTACCCACTTTTTTGGTGGGAAGCGTTTCTACGAACGAACTAACTTCTACGAACGCCCCGCCAAACACTGCTTTCGCATCGGCGTCCCACCATCGATACCCGGACCTACCCCTGACACGCCCGCGCCTCCTGGCTGCCCCTGCCCTAATCCCCATTCTTGCGCGTACCACGGGTGGGTGGGGGGAGGTAGGGTTGCAGTGCATTCATTATTCATCCCCTTCTTCACTCGTCCATTGTCCTCCTCCTCCCCTGCTCCTCCTTTCCGCCACAAATTCTCCGTCCGCTCCGGGAGGATCCGCGCTTTCCGGAATTCCTTACCTTTCCGGAATTTCCCGCATCCCCCTCGTACCCCATCAACAGCCCCCGCGAACGGAATCGCTTCTGTAAATGTCCCCTCTTTTGTGCCAATGCCCCGCTTGAGTAAAGTTCCGACACCTCCATTGTGCTCTACCTGCGTTTCCCTAGCTGTTCCGCTTAGTTTACTTCGTTGCCCGATGAGCCGTTGCATAGGGGTGGCAGCAGGGGCGTGGCTAGGAGGATGTGTTGGGGGGTTACGACTCAGGAGGATAGGGGGATAAAAGTGTAATTTTTGCTCCGAGTATGAAATAGAAAATAAAAATTCATTTGTCATAACCGGGCTTGGATCTCGGATCTCTTTACACCTGCACGCGTGTACGTGTAAATGTACTTGTAAGGTGCTGTGCTTAAAACACTCTCGTGGCCCATACGCTCAAAACTCTAATTTTCCCTGCTTTATTGGTCCATGAATCACTTGAAAATATGTTTGGGGTTACCCGCGTCTTCATATAAAATATAGATCCGACACCATTGCTCCTTACGATACCCTATCTTAAAGAGCATATCGATGGCTAACTTCTAACAGCACGTATATCAAAAGTACAACTTTTCAGGAGAGGAAAAAAACGATTTAATTTTTTAATTTTATATAATTTTAATTGAAATTAAAAACCTAAAATTGATAAAACTGAAAAAGACGCATACATTTGCAAACAAATAGCTGTTGTTTGCTTGAATTTTATTTTTTATTAACAGTATTAGCAGTATTAACTCAGAAGGGCCAAATTTTGATTTACGTGTTGTTAGAACTTAGCCATCGATTTGCTTAACCATTATTCGATCACTTTTTCTTTTTTTCTTTGCAAGAGTTCATTTGTAAATTTTTTGTAGATTAGATAAATCTCGATCAAAATAGATTTTACAGCTTCTTTTGTGTTTTTGTGGTTCCGGTGAAATTGCACTGATGGATATAGGTGAAAAATATCGATTATATGCTATATTTAATAGATACTGTTACAAGCGCAATTCTGTGGAAATATTTAATATTCAATGTATGATGTACCCTGGTATTTATCAAAGCTAGCTGTATGGCATTATGCACTAAAACCTAGGGTGGGGGAGATAAGACCTAGTGATTTCACCATTTAAAATTTTTATTAATAACTTGTTAACAAGTGCAGTTTTGATTTTAATGTTTACAGACCTGTAAAAGGCATCACAGCTTGATTGAAGACTGTTAAGTTTTGTAGGGCAAGGGAATTATTTTAGTTTTAGTGGAATGGGATTCTATTTCAGTGCATAGAAAATCATTTTTATTTCTCTAGCCATGTATTATATTTCAATAATGGTTTAGTATTCATATCGATGTCAGCGTTGCATCTAGTCATTCTCGGTTCCCTTTCTCTCCTCGAATATTGCGTAATGTGCCATCTCTCTTCTCACGTAAATGCTTTTTTTATACTGTTTGGATCATATTAGGGTATATTGTGGTGATTTAAGGGCTATAAATAAGTAGGTTATCCTGAACATTCTTTGTATTAAAGATCTAAAATCGTTAATTATGAATGAAATATCCATGGTGATACAAGGCAGTAAGATGCAAGGAATTAGAAAGTTGTATGGGAAATGAAGTATAATAAAAGTTACTTGTAATAATTTTGCGAGATTTACAGAGAGATTAAATCATACACCTTGAGCGGTCAGGGCGAATGATTTTTTCTCTGTGGAATTTTAACACAATTTTCGCATTGCGGTTGACTCCGTGAAGTTATCACCGTTTCTAGTCCCAGTATATATTTGAATAACTCACAGCAAACACTTTTTTCTCACCTCCGCTTGATGAATGCTATTGGTAAGGACAATATGTTGAGATGGGTCGCATCAAATTTGTATTTGTGTAAAATTTCCACTAATTTCACTTTTTAATGAAGAACGCAATTCCTACTCCTTCTAATCATCTTACGTAATCCTTGAATGGTCCCTGAACACACAAATGATTTCAGCTTCCTTTGAACAACAGCGCTCGCAAGAATGCCTGCATTTCGCAACTGCCGTCACCTGACAAGTAACGTCCACACTTTACGGAAGGGTTTTGCTACAACTACGACGAAAGTGCTGCCTCCCGCGGCGCCATCTTAATTCACTGTCCCGAATTTGTGAGGTGCGGTCTGGTGACAGCCAGACAGTTGAGGAGAGAGGCAGGGGGCTGATGAAAGTCCCGTAATGCAATGGGAAAGGTACGACACCGTTAAACAAACGCGGGGATCAAATGCAGTAGTAGTCTCCCCTACGAGTCCTAGACCCTACGAGCGGACGTTGTCTGACGCAGGACAATTGTTGAGAATTCTAAACTACGAATGTGGGAGCTTCGAATGAAAAAAATAAGTGTAGTCGTGGCTATGGACCAAACTGCGACACTCAACTAGGCTACCCACTGAGCAGGAGGGTGAAAATGTAACATGGACAATAAGTCAATTCTATTCACTCAAAATTGAGTTTGATGGTATTTTGATTAAATGTTAAAAAAAATGATTTGCTAAAAAATTAATTATTAAAAGGTAATAATAATGAAATAAATTGCTTTTGATTTGCAGTTTTAGTTTCATGTTTAAGTTTAAAAATGTTTTGGGACGCGAGATTTTTAAAATTCCTTTTCGCCTCATACTGTCGTCGTAAAAGATGATTAACTGTAGGGAGTATTGGAACTTGAGCGTACATGAAATGGTTATTGATGAAAAAGATTTAGAAAAATTTCCTAAAGGTTTTAGGCTTCTCATTGCTTTTGAATATTTACTGGAATAACCGGAACGATTTTTACGTTTTCCTCATGTACAGTAGGCTTATTTTTTTATAGCTTCAGAAAATATTTATTTGATGTTATTTTGATTCATGCCCTACAATGTTTTGAAAAGGCTTTATATTTTATGAAAATGTATATCAGTTATTATCATTATAATTTTTCTAATATCTCAGTGTTCCCTGAATGATAATTTTAGCAACCTCTCATATTCAGGCAAAGCCCTTAAAACTCTACGGTTGTTTTTTTATAAACTATCACGAATTATCATCTTAAAAAGTCATTTATGCGTAGAAAACAAAAACTAGCTGAATATTCTGGTTGAAAATCAAATTGGTTGAATATTGTTTTGTGAAATAATCTCTGATAATATAAATATATTAGCAAAGGAGGCATAGTGGTAAGTGATGGCATATTTAAGATTAAAATGCCCAGAGCACGGAATGCTTGATATAAAAGGCTTGAATTGAGTGCAAATACTGGGTATTCAAACTACCGCTACTTGTCCTGAAATGTGCGGTGGAGAAGGATATTAGTTAATATTTGGATTTTTAAATGCATGGTATGTATTGGGAGGTTATTTGGCGTCCGTTTTCATGGAGCTTTTTCACTAATAAGGTATATTGAAACCAAAATAATTTTCAACATATAGCAGTGCTTCCAATTAATTTTGAATACAGTCGTATACGCAATTTCTATTACACGTCGTAAAACGATATAAAGGTCCATAGTATCAACACATAAGCTTAATTGAATAATATTGCGTGAACTGGATTAATGTTTTCTCAAATTCTATGCAGTGTTTAATTGGATATTGGAGATTAGCAGACGAGACAACAAAAATGTATATCATCAGAAGAAAAAATTGTACCTATTCATCGTGTGGATTTGCAGGGAACCAAACACTTTTTAGCGCTCTTAATTTCCAGTCACACATCATGCAGGTTATATTTAAAGTTTACCTTTTGTATTCCAGACGCTTAAAATTGAGTAAAACTTAATTGCTTGCTTGAGACAACAAGTATATTGAAATAATGGGGAATAAACCTTAAGGTGATTGCAGCGGAAAGTAAAAAATTGAAAAAAAATGATGAAGATAAGGAAGAATAGTGATAAGACTCACCAAAAGAAATTGAGTACATCAGTGAGGGTAAATGAAGACCTCTCATTGGGTGTCGAAATGGTCGGTGTTGAAAAAATAGCATAAGGAAAAATATAACGGAAAAGGTGACCTTTGGAATGCTCTTTGAAGATGATCTTAAATGGCTATTCGAGAAAACTTTTCCATGGCAACTACTTCTTTAATAACCCAGAATTAACTACCTTATTTCTCGTTGTTTCGAGTAGGTGTATGATAATTTATGCTTATTCATGTATCATAAAGAATAAATTATTTTCTAGAAAAGCGAGTTAGTATTAGCGATTAATGAAATTTACCCGTATCCAATCAGCGCTGTTTACATCACAATAACTACTGAATTACTGTACTACACTGTTAAATTACGTCTCAGAAATATCTCACAGCATTGTTGTAAATTTCCCTTAGATTTAAATCTACACCTTTTTCATAATCATATACATACACAAGATACACTTGCTCCATTGTTTTAAAGCAGACATTTTTGTCTTAAAAACAGGGAAAATACTTATGTTAAAGGTATTTTCACGGAGTATAGGACCCACTCTGTGGTAGTATTATGCAATTTTTAGACCAATGTCTTGCCCAATTTCACCGAAGTGGCTTTTCTCTTATGGGAATCATGGAATACTTTTTTTAGGAAATAATTTGGAGCTTAATTAATGGAAAACTAATTTGAAAATGGCAGGTTTATTAGAATTAAATAAGTATTAAAGGTTATTTTTGCAAATTAATTTATGTACATTGTCTTTTATGCAAAAGGATAAGGTGTATTTAAAAATCGTTAAGGTTCTTGACACCATTTAATATATGGATTATTTGAAAAATTAACATAATTTTTCAAATAATCCATCAAGATTGCTCTTCTACCTAGTTTTACACATTGGATATATAAAAAATCCAAATATTGAGATGTGAAAACCAATAAACATCAAAGTAAGCTTTGGTATGCTGTCAACCAATAGTTATTATTTACATTCAGGATGTTTTTACCCTCCTAAAGTTACGTCAATGGTTAGTATTAACAGTCTACTTCATCAAAAGAGTGTAATCACTTTCGGTAACAACTTAAAAACTTCATTTTCTCTTTTGTAAAATTTAACTTTATTGATTTGAAGCGCTGTGAGGCACCGTGCTTCATTTTAAAATGTTTTTTATGCAATTAAATTAAATGTATTACCTGCAATTAAGTATTTGAGTTAATGTTTTTGTTCTCAAATAATCGATATGTGATAAAAAGTGAATTAATTTTGATTAAATATACTGTATATTGTATTGTATAGGTTGTGAGGGTTGGCCGATGATTTCTTTCCTAAAAATGAATTTTTGAGGCTTATTCAAAAACCACCGGTAAATAAAGACTTTATCAAAGATATTCTTCCTGAAACATAAGACAAAGTTGCGGAATTATTAGACGTGACGTCAAAGGATGTTTGAGGATGTTTGAGGCAATTTCGAGGATGCATTATTTTAGATTGTCCATAAAGTTAAATATTTTGATTATGCCTACTTGGAATTCATCATGCAATTCCTATTTTTGCATCCAATTCATGGTCATCAGTTATTAATGTCACAAGTTTTATGTTAAAATCAAAAGATAATATTACCTATCTATTTGTGGACTAAAGTATGAGGTAGATGCACTGTCAAATCATTGATTGAGAAATGTTTTCTATTTTACGAATGCGTCGGGATCTGATGGAGACAGCGAGATCTCATCATTCTTTTTGGTCTTCCTTTCCAAAATGATTTTTAGAGAGTAATTTAGAATTGGCCGCTACTCCCGTCAACTGCAATATGCTGTTACGGTCCCAGATATCCAATTGTACAGCAACATTTTTATTTATTTCCATCGTGAAGTAAATAGCGTTTTTTGAGTCATCAGTACTTGACCCACGCCCAGAAAGCTCTATGATGCGAATAGAGGCACGTATTTCCTATTTTCAATTAGAAGGAAAATATTTTATTGGCGAGTGGTGCATATTCTTGTTTTTAGCTTCGACGCTTTGATCAAACTCAGCCGTGTGAGTGCTTTACTGTTAGACGTTTAAAAACATAAATTTCGGAGCCCTGAGCTAAATTTATCCAGGTTTGAAATTTGAATATGCATGAAAGATTTTCAAATCCCATTTAAACGAAAATGGTGCTCAAGTTTGACTGGTACGTTTGATGCATGCTCATGCGATTGAACTTTATACGAAACGATAACTGCTGCTTTCGCAAAATAGAGGGATATAAGGAAAAACAATCGCTAAAAAGGTGGTTGATAAAAACTATTGGTTGAACTTAAGATAACCAGTGAAAAAATATGATACCTGGGCAATTCCATTTGTGACGGAATTAACTTTAGAGAAAATTATGAAATAGGATATTTCGATTGATTTGTAAAATACAAAAATATTGTAAAACTTTTAACTGTGCATGATCAAAAAACATTAACGAAGGTGATTTTCATGTACACAAACAAAATTAATAATCGAAATTATTTCTAAACAAGCCCATAATTAACATGTGACGGAATTACTGCGAGGTCAACCTCCTAAATGTAATGATTTTAAACATCTTCAAAGCTCTGTGAATCGAAGTATGGTTTGAAAACTTTTAGAAAGGCTGTGAATAATATTTCAAACATTGATTTCTTGAAATTCAATCAATTAGCTGTTGATTTATAAAGATAAAATATTTTCAGCCTAAATTTTAATTTGTGAGAAAAAGTTGACATCTTCATGGAAATGCCCACCTACATTCGGGTACGACTATTGAAAAAATATATTCCTAAAAAGTCAATTGCGAATCCCATACTTTTCTAGAATTGAATTCATTAAAATACTATTATTCATTAAAGCTAAAGCTATTTCATATCAATCAACATATTAAAAGGTTTTTATTTAATTGTTCCGCATAAAGAACGGCAAGGGTACCAGAGTAAGGATTAGCAGCCTCTTAATTCTCATATGACAGCGTAAATAATTCAAATGAAATTACATAATGCACAGTTATGCGCCGCGATGACTAATTTGGTGCGATTTGTGCTTTTAATCTAAGAATTAAAAATTTTAATTGCTGTCTTGATGGCTTTCTCCACTCTGCAGTCCTACAGATGGGCCTAGATATCCTCAATCGTAACTAAATATCGCACCAGGCAGCGCATTTAGAATTATGGACGATTTTCCGTTAAATAGAGCTAATTATTTTCCAAACCATGCTATATTTTTCAATGAGCTTTTTAAGTTTTTTTTTGGATGAATATCTATTACTTATACCACTCCTTTTTTTTTTTTTTAATAAAATGACCTCTTTTCCCCAAGCCTGGCATCTGTTTAAACTCTAAAATGGAATAAAAGATTTTCATATCTAGTCAAGCAATTTGATTTTTTTCAAAGAATTAGGTGATTAATTGACTTAAAACTGCTTACAACCTGAATCTCACGTACATTTGTGTTAAAAACTCATCAATACGCAGAATTGGTGAATGTTTTAGTCACTTCTCTTTTGCGTCATTTTGGTGGTCCAAAAATGTTCGTGTATCATTTCGTAGTAGTCGTTATGTATCATTTCGAGGGGTGAAATATGTTTTTGATTGGCAGGAAAAACCTAGTGGAGAAATGATCATGTCCCGGCCGTAGAGTCATGCCAAAAGCGAGTAAAAATAAGAGGTTCAAGCTGCGCATGGCATTGACGGGATTTAAGGATAAATTGCTTCGTTAGTCCAGCTCCGCGACATGTATTCCATCACGAGCACGTCCTGTTCGGCTGGTGTCAATTGATATTGATGAATTGCAGTAATTGAATTTTAAGCATAGCGAGACCATCGTTGGGCAGGACTCGACGGCGCGGTTATAATATTTCCTGTGGTTGACCCATTTAAAAATCACCATAAAACCGATTTGCTGTGGCGTGTCATGCCTTTTAAGCTGCAAACGTATTTCAGTTTACCGAAATAACTGATATCCCGCATATTTTTTCCTCACTTTCCAAATATAATTTTAGTAACGTCCATTTTGAGATAAATTTGAACATTTTGAGAATCTGAATTTCCAAACAAAAATATCTAATGTGCCATCGATAAAGTGATTATTTTGTGTTTTATTGATGCACAAATGATTTTTGGATGTTTCGATTGGATAAAAGAAAATTAACGATGTGAAATCTCGTTCAGCTGCATGAAATGCCGTAATCCACTATGCTTAATCAGATTGAATCAGTAATAACTTAGCACAAGATGAACATTTTCCATCATCTTTTTAGTGGTATTGTTAAATATTCCAATTTAATTTTTGTTTCTGACGTCTTTTGCGGAAAAGAAGTCTTTAAAGGGTGCTCTTTGTTTTAAGTGATCGTGAATAATTCTTTTGTTGCCGTTTTATATTTGTAGACATTTACTTACAGTTATTTGTGAGGTATAGTAGGGGATTTCCCTAAAAAATCTGTAGATTTTGTAAAATGTGTTAAAGAAATTTCTTTAAGATAATGATTGGCCTTGGTGGGAAAGATTTTTTTATTTGGAATTTTCGCAATTTACGCGCATTTGCGGGAAGCTCCGCAAAAATATGAAGCTGCTTAATCCACGCTTTTATCCGTAAGAAATGCCCGTTTATGTTCAGTTCGAAATAAGTATATGAAGTACCGGTTAAATTTGTAGGGTACACCTGGTTACGCTACTTCAAAGTGACACCTAGCCTCATATATGTATCAAGGACAGGACGGTAAAACAATTTTTCATTATGCATTAAACATATGTAATATCTATATTTATTAATTATGTATTATCTATATTTGTGCTAATTATGTATGCCTAGTGATTTCGGATCAACTAAAAAACCCCTCTGTAAATGAATGTAAATGATTACAGTGGGGAGTTTATTTATAAGTTATAACGGCATATTATGAATTAGTTATTTTTTCTTTTGAAAATTATTTAGACCAAACTCGTCGACCATTGAGGCTGTACAACGAGTCGATGAGTTCTCGAAAGAGGCAATATCATTAAAAGGTTCAGTCACCAGAAATTATTGCTTTCCCATGACCACCTAATTTCATCGCCATATCTTTCCTGTAAGGAGCATATTACTACAAATACCGACATCTTAGCTTGTCATCTAACGATGAGATTTGCTCAAGATATCGAACCTACTTAGGCTCGTATTCGCGTGATAGAAATCTAATGCTGGAGGCATACCTCTTGACCTACCCGCCCGAAAATTGGCCAGAAGCCTAGCCTAATTGCAGCCCCTACCCTGAATTCCCATTCCTCTCTCGAACACCCGAACCTTGCTTACTTTCCTGCGTGGGGTTGCGCTCAGCAGTGGGTAAACATTTGCAGAGGTTAGAGATTTCAGCCTTTTCCTCCATGGCAATATTGGCGCTTTACCAGTAGAACGGGCAGGATAGCAAGATTAGCGTTTCGGCCATCCGATCCATACTATCTTGAACAACTTTGCTAATGACAGCTATTAATGGCGTCGATTAATAATGTAGCGAACACGAAAGCAGTTCTAACTTATCATGACCCACTTATCACGACAGACTGTAAAATCAAGTTTCCTGAGTGCTTTTGAATAATCAATTTCGGAAAATGGGCTATATCAGATTTTTACTTTTTTCCTAAACAAAATTACCAAATCTGCAATGGTTCGTGTAAAGTGCTAGAGCGAGTACTTTTTAGCTTATATTTTTATCGTGTAGTTGTTAACATTGACGTTTCTCTTTTCGTGATCATGTAGCCGTGACAGTTAAATCAGTGACGTGTATTTGACGTGACTTTTAATGCGTTAAACTGCCCTTCCATCCCCATGCTTTCATCCTCCTTTTTCAGGCACGAAAACACTTGACGTAGACGGAGCGGGTCAATTTTCGGTCAAATTCATCAGCGGGGAAATAGGAAAGTGATTTTATTTAGAAAAAGTATAACATATGTCATTCTCTAAAGGATATTTTCCCAACCTCTATTGAACACCAATATGCCTAACCATGTTCAGTACTGGAGTTGTCGTGCTAAAGTTTAAATTTAGACTGGTGAAATGCATTGAATAATTTATATCCATGTCTCCCGAGATCTTTTCATCAGAAAGTAGGCGATTTTTTACGCATGGTTATAGTACTTGTAAATGTAATTAATAAGTAAGTAAATGTAATTGTACCAATATGCCACTATATTCTGTTACAATTTATTTTCTATTTTTTTGCATGTATCTTATTCTTCTGTGCACTGAGCTCTAATATGAATGTAAGCCCTTGTATGTTCTTAGTGGACCATAAAGGTCCAAGAACAATATTTCTTTATACTTTTTCCCCTCACACATCAAGTAATCATCTTATTTTGCCGTCTACCCCATTTAAATTTAAGTAATGTGCGTATGTAAACTTCCTTAGTAATAGCTCTTGGACTTATACTGGATAAAATGGCTCTGAACACCTTCATTAGTCAGCGATGCTAAGATTGGATTGACGCAGCTCATTATTCCTCTCTCCCATCCGCTTGTCGTTTCATAGTGACGTATTTCATCTCTTTTACATCCGTTATAATCTGTTCTGTGTAACTCATTCGGGGTTCTTTACTCTAGTATTGTTTTCATCAGGGCCATCATTTCTCATAATGTAGCTAACGAAGTCATACCGTCTTCTCCTTAGTTTTTCGAAGATTTCTCTTTTCTTAGTATTTCCAATCTTGAATTCTCTGCTGCTGTCAACGTTCAAGCCTCGCTTCGATAGAGAAACATGCTCCATATGTAGAATGTGATGAATTGTTTCCTTACTTCTATGCTTTTATCCTCATGTGTAAAGGCCGTTTTACACGGGGCACGGAATTGCGCAGGTTAGAGCTGCATTAATTTCTAAAATGGCGTGGAATTGCGCGAATGCATGAACGAAATTAGAACGGACTATTTGGCCGTCTCGCATCCACGCATTCTCGCATGTGTTCTAGCAATTCACCGCTTTACACGACGCAATTTAGATTGCGCCTTCGCACGTACGCCATATTGCGCAATTCCGTGTACCGTGTAAAACGGCCTTAAGAAGATTCTTCTCTGCATTGTCGAAATTCATAATTTTCGGGTTCTGCACCTCATAAATCGCTGTGTTGACTCCAAGTCTATTAGCCATTTTTATAACTAAAGCGGTACTATTCAGTGGTAACAAGCCACTTCGTATAAGCTAATTTAAAATGCACTCAGTGCTTGAATGCGTGGTTAAATTTGCTTGTACATGAAAATAGATTGTGTTGGGGGAAAATAATTATTTAGAGCTGCTGATAATTTTATTATGTCTCTCTTTGGTTGTCATGGATCAATCTATTCTAGGTAAATGGCTTGAATGCAGCAATGCAAAGTGCTGCATGTCGTGTAGATGCATGAAGAAATAATCAATTTATTCGCTTTTATTTGTGACCCAATGACGTATCAAAGTAACAGCAGCGTAGGTATAAGATTTTATCGAAGGACCAACTGTCTTAGCTAATCAATGGGTGCCTATAGACCATAATATTTCACACCTAATTTTACAGAAGTTTACAATGTGTATTGAAGTATTTTCTGGGAAATGCAGAGTGTTAAAAAAAACATCAATTACCTGTAAAAGGAAATTAGTACTTCATTTTTTATGCAGTGAATGCAATTTTAGTGCTGTCCTGAATTCTTAAAATAAGCTACAATCGTGACCCAAAAATATATACGTTGGAACAAAAAAAATTAAATCCTGTATCTTAATTGATAAGAAATATTTTTGAAAATTTGAACCAATTTTTGAATCGTCTATTCCGAACAAGATACAGTAAAAGTATTAGAAATGCAGGAGTATTTATCTATCAATTTTATATATCAACTGTATATTATAAATTTTAGTTTTCATTAAATACATTTGCATCGTTCTTATATCAAAAATGAGGAAAAATAGAGAAAAAAATCACCATTCATTACGTTTCACGAAAATGCTTGTCCATGATATCAAACCCTGCCATTCCATATGTTGCAGAGTTAGTATATTATAGCTATACATTGGCGCAATAAGTTGAAATATAGAATTATTATTTTAAGGAATCATCTATAAATTTATCAGGATACCCTTAATCAAATTTACTAAACCCTGAACGTACTGTGTAGCTACCGTATCCTGAATGTAGACGCGCATATCTCTAACATCAATGCGGTTACCAAAGAGATTCTAGCAACTATCTTTGTTTCAACTCTTGCGTAACAATTTATGCATGCGGAAGTTTTTTCTTTGTGCAATATCCTGTCTGCTCCACTAAAGATACCCTTCTGTAATAATGCTAGCACGCATCATAATGTTTAAACTAGGAAAACGGGATAAGGAGACTGTAAATAGGGATCGTGTATTGGCCTAGTTACTCACAAGCTCGATTGTTTTCTTGTACTTTTGTCGGTATTTCAGATAGTGTTTTTAAATCTATGTTTTTCCTTGTCGCCATTATCTCAGGTAATTATGTTTAGAGGAACCCATCTTTTTTCAGGGCCCATCTGCTTGCCTGTATGTTATCTTCCGTGATATGATGAAATGCGCGCTTGGGCAGAAAAAAAGTTGTTTGCTACAGAGCATGTACCTTCCTCTTTCTAGTTATTTTATCTCCAGACATACGCTTGAGTGCGTAATGATAAATTGTGAACATTTTACCAGCGTTTTTGATAAAAACAACTCCTGTGTATAAAAAGAAATAATAATTATCAAAATAAAAACACGCATTCAGTGTTGATGTAACATATTTTGCGGGAAAATGAGCTGTTTAATAAAAACTTTAATGGTGGTTCGCACTGAAATTACTGCTAATGAATGTGGAGTACAAAATTCATCTCTTCATAAATAGCGTCATAGAGTTTAGTAACATCATCATTCTGTATAAAAAAACGCGTTCAACCACTTTCACGCGCCAGCATAATAGTGTGTCTAGCTTTGAGGAAATCTGAAATCGTGTTATCGTTAGAAAAAATTTTACTTGGCACTTATCCAATATTTGTCATAGAAAATTGTTCACAGTGAAAATGACCACATACTGATGAATTTTCAGATAGCCAAGTAATCATTATCTAGCTCTAATTCATTTTAACCTAACAATAAAACGTATTTAGTTTGTGATAAATGCCATCCATAGGACAGGACTGTTTCTTTTTCAGCATCATTTACTTAATTAACATGATTTAAATATTCTTATATAAAAATTTATTTACACATTTATTCTTAGAATAATATGCAGACGATATCAATTTTCCATACTCCCGTTTTTTGGTAGCATACCTTTAATGGTGTTTTGTTCTTTGTCAAAATTCACGATTACTTAAAACAAATAGATGATTTATTTATCAAACCAACGCATTAGATGTCTTTCCAGTGATTTTATTCATCTTTAAATCAAAATTTAACTAATGAAGAGTCTTGAATTTAACATGAAAAAGTTAATACAAGAATGTAAATTTAAAATGATTTTTCATTATGATGTAATTTGCTGATGGGAAGTTAATTGTGTAAAAAGAGATGTAAAGTTAGGCCAGTGTTCAATTTGACCCATTCCTGAGATGTCCCGTTGCTTTCTTAGTGAAATTCACCAAAATTCACCAGTAAAGAAGGATCTATGCCTGCTCATTTGATCTTGAAGTGTGCAGTTTCTTCGGTTTTCAGGTAGAATTAATTGTGCCTTGGATATAAGCGTTTGAACTCCCTACCCAAGTAACAGCGTGTCTGAGAGAATGTACCTTGAAACACCAACTACAGTTCGAGGGACGACGTTTCAAGATAAGCAACGCAATGTTACCAAACGTTATGTGATTCAAAGCGAAAACCTTTGTTGACTGAGAACAAATGCGGATGTCTGAAACACCATTTAGAAACTTTGTAAATTGTTATCGCTCCAAAGCCTTTGAATGGATATTATGTTCGAGACAGGATGAAACATGTTCCAACGTTGACAGCATCAAAGGAAATCAAGCATGCTGTATCTAGAATTTAAAAAGTCATATTCGGTTGTTTGGTGACAGGAGGTTAGCATCACATTTTTTAACGAATCCATGAAAGCAATAATGCACGTAAAGGGTGAACATTACTTCAGCATTTTTTATGAACAACTGCATAGCAGATTTCAATGGCGAGAAAATATCGTTTCCATTGACTTTATGTCATTTGTGGTTGTGGGTTAATTACAGATTTTTATCACATTTTTCTGTCAAGGCATTTTAATTTTTAAGCCTCACCGACTTTGGCCGCTCATAAACTCCGTGTCAGCATTTACTTCGGTTCCCAGTTGCCATCCCTGCATGACTGTATATTTTATTTTATATAAAATCCTATTATTTTTCCCAATCCCATATAGTTTAACTAGCAATACAGATGCAATAACAGCGTGCGATTCCAGTATAGAGAGGTAAATGAAACGTAAAACGTGTATCTCCAGATATTATAGTCAATCCGCCGCGCTGAAATCACTTGAAGATTGCAGGTATTTCACTTATAGAAAAATGTATGGCGAACGTCATTTGGTGACATCAATCTGCTTATCATGTTCTCAACCCTTTCTAACCCAGAGCTGTTTCTGGGAGAAATTAAATTTCAAGATTTTTCATTTTGAAAACTTGAAACTTTTACACTCAATGATAATTATCCTGGCAGATAAACATTTCGCCATTAAAATTTACAATACCAAATAATATTTAGTTTATATATCTCCTAAATAGAGCTGAAAGTTTAAACATTTTTGATAATGCTTAGAGGCAACACTGGCTTATAAAGGGTATACCCGTTTCCGCTAACTGTAGCCATGTTGATACACCCTGCCATGCTGGGCAAAGATCCTCTTGATGAAAAGATTATTATTATTTATATGTTAATATTATTTTGGAGACAGTTTGATGAATGCATCACCAAAATATTTTAAGATGATGACTAAGGGCGACCACAGGGGCGAAACACCTGAATAACTTCAGAATCGCAAGCGGGCATTTTTCTGGGTGGAAATGGGTTAATATACGTTGATAAAGGTAATTCGTCCTTTTCCTTCCTCCCACATACCGATGGCCTTTCAGCGTCGTGCCCTTTCGTGGGTGGATTGCCCCCTGGGCCCTCATTTGGGCGCGACCTTTCGTAGATACCTAGGTGTACGCACCGATCACGTAAATATTTCAGTGTTTCATGATCTGACCGAATGAAAATAATACAGAATATAATCGAAAATTGGTTCTTTTCATTGTTCTCTATATACCTGGAGGTCACAAAGACTTAATTGTGACATTTATACCTCACGTTAAATAAAGTCCCTTCACTACTTGACGCAATCGATGATGAAGCGGACTACCAGAAATGTCAGCCGATACCTGCGTGACATGGAATATGTTAGACATTCGTAAAGGGACCGCCGTCATTGGCGAGATCCTAACAGCCAATCCAATCGTTTCAGCCGGAAGGATGTGAAAGTTAGTTACGAATTATTAAAGCAAAACTTCGTTTAAATCATTTCGGATTTTACCGGTGAATGCCAAAAGGCATCTTGGCGTTCGCACCGTGTGATTATTTCATTGTGAGTTGTTGCACAGCCTTACATACACGCTCAGAAAATTATAGATATGATTAGTCGAAAAGTACTCGTTATTAGAAACAATTCTCCCATAGAGTTTAGAGGAACATATTTTATGTTAAAAAAGCACAGAATAGTTTATGTGGGATTTAACCCATGAGCGTCATCCTCAGGTGCAAAGCCGGCATTTCTTCTTTCAAAATGGATCAATGCAGTAGATGGGAATAAATATAATACAAATAATATTTTTAGCGGCTTAAGGTAGCAATCATAGAAATGTCAAGTTTAGTCTTTATGGGTCAAAATATTTTTGGCCTGCATAACTGTTTTGAAATTTTCATTGATTTCCTTGATACAGTATAAAATCGGTGCTTCTATTGAATATAATTTGTGAAATTTAGTTTGAGAAATGTTAGAGAGATGGATATAGCGTTCAATATCGGTCAGTTTAATGTGAATAACTTGAAGACGGTTTTTGAGCACGGAAAATTACAATTTGCATCACTATTTGCATCTATATTGTAATGAAATAATGAGTAGAAATAGTTTTCATAAAATTACATATATATGAAAGAAAAACTATTATTGGGGCCATCATGAAATCAGATTCCTCAGATTTTTTGCGGTTGAAATATCTCTAGTAATAATAGCTAAAGGTTAAAATTACGTTTTCGTAGGCACTCTAGGTTTTCATTCATTTTACATCTTTCAACCTTCGTGTAATACCTCGAAAGGAAACTTTGTATTTTTGTGTTCAAAGAATTTTTTAAAACAGATCTCTTTCTAGAGACAGTGGTTTAATGCTCTTTTCATTCGTGTATTTTCCCGCGATAGTCAAATATTTCCCCTGCAAAGTTTACCTTTTGGTCGGTAAAAAGTTGGACATACCTTTTGACACCGGATTTGGGTTGAAAAAGGTCGACGACCTTTGACATCCACACAATCGAATAAACTAGGTTCAACATCCGTCTCTATGAGACCGAGTGGGAGAGCAGTCCAACAACTAGGAGTGACTAGGAATTCCAGGAAGGAACAGGGAAATTTTTTCTCTCTTGGAGACGAAAGAGTCGCTCGTTCAAGCTATTTGGAGTTTCGATGGTAACGTGTTGCGGAGGGGAGAATAAAAGGCGTGAAAATATGTCTCCCGGGTGTGAAGTAGCGGTGAAGAGACTCTGTAAGGACATATAAAAGCCCCCCTTGAAGGAGGAAGTCTAACACGAGAGACTTTGAGAGGGTGCTTGGCTAAATATGAGTGCGAAAAGATGAAGGTTTCTTCCTCAAGCGTAACTGCTGTGTAATACTATTCTTTCTGTACTGCTCAATGAACACTTTAAGGTGATTTACTTCAATGGAATGCGAGCTCTCGCATTGTTAGCTGTTACGACTTCATTCATATGCATTGTTCACATGTTAGCCTGATCATATAAATTTTATAGCTAACGATTATTATCTTATGATTGCTAAAAAATGGCCTTTTATAATGCATCTGAGCATTATAACATCATTAAATTTCGGTCTCATGGCCATATTTGCCAACATATGGATGTGAATTTATTATAGAAAAATTAAACTAATGTAGCTTAAATGTAATTAAATATAAACATAATGAATCATGAGGGAATATTCCTCTAGAAAATTTAAATTAGAGCTACCTGTAACATTTCAATTAGTTAACCTCGAAGTATACGATGCCCTGGGACAAGTAATTTGAACGTCACAGCGAGAAAATATTTATGGCTTTTTCTGGTTCTTGGCTATTAAATTTTTTTTGTGGAACAAAGAGCGATTGGTAAATATCTTTTTACGGCTCAATTCAGGCAGGTATATTCCCGTCAATTGCAATGTATGAATTAGTGTCACCTAAATAATTGTAAAGGATCAAGAATGAATTACTGGAAGAAGAAAATTGGAGTTTTTCGAAGAATTCTTTTGGTTTTCGTATGCTCCTTCCTTCCATAAATTGTATAAAGAACCAGGTTATTCAAGTATGAAATGTTCTGGCATAAAATATATCATATAAATAGGAATGTAAGCATTTAAATCATAAGATTTTATCGCAGGACTGGCTGATTCCGGCGTTTGATTTTTATCCTATTCCAAAATATTATCTCTTGATTCCATAGTCTGACCACTCCTTCCCAATGTTTGTGTTATACAATTGTAGTAACAGGTAAATAAATACTAAAACATTGTGCTTGCAAGGGGACAGTTGAAAATTAATGGATGGTATGAAGGGCGTTTTTCTGCAGAGGAAGTGGGTATGATGGAATATTTTGATCCCTCATGGCTACACTGAGAGTGATTAGAAAGAAAATAAAATAGAAATGCGTCTTCACTATGTTTGCTCGAGGTTACAGGAGGGCTTCAGAAAATGCTTATCTTTGGTTTTGAAAGCTGCTCGGGTGCTCCACCGAGTAATCTCAATCATGCCTAACGACGTTTCGGGGTACGAGTCGTACTCCATCTTTAGGATTAATTGATGATTATCGGACTCGTGCGACGAAACGTCAGCAGCGATGGAGGAGATTTTTTTCGGAGAGCCCGGAGAGCATCTGAGTGGTAGGGCGGATCGGAAAAATCGATTTTTTTCAAATCCATCTGGCCCAATGAAAAAAAGTTGTGGGACCTGAAAAATATGAGACCTCTAGGTGAACCCCTGACCCTCGCTCAAATGCTATATAGGGGGGGAGCGTCAAATATCGAAAAAATTATCATTTTATGGTCATTCCCTACATATTTTGGCACTCGAGTGGTCACTTATAGACTGAAGGCTCCTTGCCTGCGTTCTAGGATCTAAAAATATCGCGATAATCACAAAAATATTTCATTACTTCTCTAAAAGTCAGAAACGTCGATTTGTTGAACGTCGACGAGAAACCAAAAAAGGGAAAAGTCAACAAAAATCGAAAAAATTAATATTTTATGGTCATTCCCTTCAGATTTTGCCCAGTTACTGCTCTAAAAGGGCAAAAACTTCGTGCATTTTGGCGTATCTGCCACCGTTAAGCCACAAAATGACATTTTAGCGCGCGTCCTCGAAGAACATATTCCAACCCCCACGCAGCATCGCGGATAAAGGAGCGGTAGGCTGCTCTCGTTCCCTCCCCGTACGCCCCTCCTCCTCCCACGCCCCGAATGCAGCAAAAACATCGATTTTTCCGATCCACCGTATTGATCAGCCTTCACTATTTACTACAAGCATACGGCAGGAAGGCATCAAATCTTTTTTCAACGCTTATTTTTGCTTATGAAGAGGTTGAATGAGGGAAAAATAACCATTATAGAATAAAATAAAATAAATTTGTTTTATTTCACACTTTATTTTCAATAGCACGACCCGGCTTTCAACATCTAGTGTTATCATCAGGTACAACTAGTTGGGTGGTGCTCTTAAATAGGTTATCGTGGGTGGAAGGGGGGGGGGGGAACCGGAAAAGGGGCGGATGGGAAGGAACATTGATGACGGGTGAAGCTGTTTTTTGAAGAAAGGAGTGGTGGGGCCTTGGGCTGGCTTGCATGGGCTAAACGACTAGGAAAAAAGATAAAGGGGGGAGGGGTTCTCAGGGTTTTTTTCGGTTCCCCCCCCCCCCTTCTACCCACGATTACCTATGTAAGAGCATGCCACCCATCTAATTATACCTGATGATAACACTAGATGTTGAAACCCGGGTCGTGCTATTTAAAATGAAGTGTGGAATTAAACAAAGTTATTTTATTTTATTTTATAATGAAGCAATTCCACAAAAATAACGCCTGAGACCGTGTCTTATATGAAAAATAACCAAATAATCTCTTACGTATTACTTGAACGCTCCCTTGTCACAGAGATGGGCTCGACAAGGGAGCGAGGATACATAGCAGCTGAAAAAATGCAGACTTAAACTCCGTGAGTGATTTCGGGAACTTTTAGAAGGGTTGCTTACTCCAAAGAAAATAGTTGAACTAACGTGTTATTTAAATAGCTCCTCCTCAGAAGGCTGCAGATTGCGGATGTGCTGGGAAACTTTGCCGATGGGAAATCCAAGGAGACCACCCCGGTGAGTGGAAACTTTTCCCCAGTTTTCATATCGCGCACACTGGCTTCGTCACAAATGACAAATGATTTCCGTTTATTGCAGTTTCATGAAGTTGAAGGAAAGTTAACCTGACATCATATTGTTTCTTCTTTGCAGGTGTGTCTGGTGGAAAATTTCCCCAGAAATTTCATCCTTCTTCAAATCAGTATGCTTTCTGAAGTTGAAAACTTTTTTCTTTTCGTTTCACAATGACGGTGCGCTGTGAGCAAAAAAATATCGGTGTCGCAATGGGAATAAAATGGGAATGCATTTGCGGGAATTCAACCAAGGCACGTGGAAAATGCGTAAATAATTTAGCAACCAAATGCGGCAACCAAGGTCTGAAATTCAACCATGAAATAGGTTCTGTGGAAATGAATATAAGTCCCATTATTTTTTTACTAAATCTTTATTTTTACCTAATTTAAGAGGAGAATCGACATGAAAAAATAATTCTGAAAAGCAGGGATCGGGCAGTCTCTGAAAATTCTCTGCCACCGCCCGGATTACAACCCGAGCCGACGAGGTGGGAGGCCAACACTCTAGCTACCACAACAACCCGATCCCCCTATGCTCCGTTCTGTGGAAATTACCTCCTGTGAACATGATGGAAAAGAGTTATTTGTGATATTCCATGCTTTTTGCAGAAAAGTGTAGAGTTAATTGAATACGCTTGGCTTCGGTAGATGTTACCTTTATATAGTACCGTAATCGATCAATGAACTATGGAAACAAGGAAATATTAAAAAGTTGTTTACTACATGACCTATATTAGTGTCTTTGATGCTATATTGTGTTAATATATCTTTACTCATCCTGGCCTTAACTTTGTCGACGTATTAACCGTGCAGAATTTTTTATTCTCGGGTAAAAGCTTTTTAAAGACCCGCCTTTGATGTAGTAAAGGGTATACTCTATGGACTTATTGATAATGTGCGCGCCTCAAAGGGTTTATTTCGTTACAGCAGATCAAAAGAAACAGGGGTATGGGCAGTGATTCGTCTTCTAACGAGATGAGCTGCTATGGGTACTATGAAAACGATATTTTATCCTAACTTAATCCTCGCAGTCCTTCAAAAAGATGTAAAATTATTAAAACAGCATGAAGGCAAACTATTTTGCCATTTTGTATTGTATTCTTCAGTTAATATTAGTGCGGTATTTATTTTGATAAGAACCTTGGAAAATATGGATGTATAAAACTGTCCGGGAGGGAAAAAGTTCCTCCTTTAATTTTGACCTTCTGTAACATATACTTACATTATATGCTGATAGTAATTCGAGTGTGTGCATATACCATAATGCACTGCGTGTGAAAGGTGAACTTCTCCAAATAAAATATACGTGTATTCCCGAATTCCCAAATTCTCCTTATATTTGCCAATTCAAAACCTAGATATGTCTTGCTGTCCTGGTAGCAAGGTATCAAATCAAAGTTTCGCGAGTTCAATACGTGGAAGGGTGACGTAATAGAATAAAAAATAAACCTTATTATATTCCACTTAGTATTTATTAAAACTTCTACTGATTTTGACCTTTTCAGGTCAGTATCAAGAGGTAACAGACCCTCTCCTGTTAATATTAATGCGGTAAAATATATATTGTTTAACAATTTCTCAATTACATTTTCTGTTACTACCTCTTGAAAATGAGCTTAAAAGGTCGACACCGGTAGAGTTTTTAAACTGTGCGGAATATAGCAAATTTTATTTTTGATTCCAGAAGTAAGGTTGCTGTGGGTTGTAAGGTTTGCAATCGGATGGTAAAAAAGATTTTTTCAATAATTTTAGCGTCGAAGCCGTGCCCAAAGAATTTGATCTTGGTGTTTGAAAATCACGGTTTTCTTAAATTGATAAATGCATGAAAAAGATGTAAATTGTCACGATAAAAGTTGCCATAATAAAAAGTATCTTTCAATTCCTATGTGCATTTATAGTTATATAAATTTTTTCTTTCTATTTTCAGGTATGGATACACTATAACTATACTTACTAGCAGTGTGTTCTCTGGGAGGAAACGTGGAAAAAAAAGTAAGTTTGATGTAGTAATTAATAGCTATGCTTATTTAACTCCATGATACGTCACTACCGTACTGTTTCCTTCCGTGTGCAACTTATATCAAAACGATAATCCGTCTTATCATTAGGACCTCGCTGCTGTGAAATATAGGAGATACTGAAATTATATTTTTACGATCTCATGGTATGGTACGGTATTTGGAGGAGGCGACCGATAGCTGAGGTCATTTGCGCCATAAGGGAAGAATATGGAAGGAAGGGTGGAGAGAAACCCAGCGTCGGCATGAGCCTGCTCTTAACGAAAAGCGCCAAGTGGACCACGGCTTAACGTCCCATCCGACGGACGGAGTGTTGCGCTTTAAATGTCCTTCACACAGCACTCAATCTGGGATAGGGTAGTCTTTGAAAATTCTCTGCCACTGCCGGGATTTGAACCCGAGCCCGCCGGGTGGGAAGCCAACACTATAGCCACCACACCAACTCGATCCCCTTTTTACGATCTCTGCTCTATGGATCGAGTTATGTATGTTTCCATGTAGGGATACGTCGGTAAACGTAAAGAGTAGTGTGACACTAGAAGCTATATTATTTCATTTATTTCCCACCACGATTTATGAATAAAGCAGCTTACTCGGGGAGAGTGGTTTTAGGTTAGATTAGAGATTTTTCTCCGTTTTCGGGCAGAACTCCCTGGAGGAACAATGGACTTATGTAAACATTCAGCCTATAGAAAGAGTCAATTGGTCAATTAAAAGGCTATTCATAACTGAGGTGTTGAAAATGTTTTTTTATATTTCATCACCAGTATAATGCAATAACATTTATATTATATTTTTCATTGCTTCGTTTGTGGGTTGTTGAGAGACCTGTGACTGCATTAAGGCAAAGAATTTGTTAGTTCTAACATTCGATCAAATCTATCGCTCTTATTAGCTGGAAAATGTACAGGGTGTCCCATTTATCTTGACCACCCGAAATAACTTTTTGTGCAGATGCAAATTCAAAAATTTGTCAAGCAAATGTTCATTAGCCGTCAGGGGGATATTAATCAGCATGATTGCCTGCCTTGCAGCTTTGTTATTTACAAAGATATGAACAGCGGTATGCCTTTTTTTAATGGCACCCTATATTTTTTATTCATTAATTCATTTCCTCTCCTTAAGAGTTATTAAAAAACGTAGCACAGTGGACCATTAACATAAACACAGTGACTACTCCACTTGCTGACGTTGAAAGTGAACAAATGAAAACATAATAAAATGCACACCAATCATTCAGTCAACCATCGACGGTTGAACTGCCGAATAAAAAATATAGGGTGCCTTTTAAAAAAGGCATACCGCTGTTCATATCTTTGTAAATCACAAAGCTACAAGGAAGGCAATCATGCTGATTGATGTCCCCCTGACGGCTAATGGACATTTGCTTGACAAATTTTTGAATTTGCATTGCACAAAAAGCTATTTCGGGTGGTCAAGGTAAATGGGACACCCTGTATAATTCACCATTCTTATCCAAAATTATAAAAATGTTAATTTCTGAGTCCAGGAAAGCCGTCGCACTTACTTTTTCATATTTTTGCTAATTCATGAAATGGCAATGAATCCGTAATTCACTATAATTTATAACTTCTATTGAGGAGCGCTTGACCCATAGTGATTTCTCATATGTCCTTAATGGAAAAATGAAAGGATTCTGGAATCGAATTCAACGAAGCTTAGCGGAATGAGGGAGCATGGTAGCCCAGTGAGGAGAACGCTTGGCTGCTAATATAAGGGTCCTGGTTTTAAATCCCGGTCGAAGGATTGTGTAGCTTCCGAAATAATCCTCTCTAGTGGCGTTGAAATCTTTTGAACCCTTTACTTCTTTTGTGAGTTCCAACGCGTGGAGAATTAGGATCAAAGGGATATATAGAAAGCGAGTCTGGGCGGTTGACATTGAAAAGGGAACTTTTTCTTTCGGCGCCGGAGTGGGCCCAAAACACTTCTGACCACCGTATTCTTTCCCTCAATCCCTCTGTCCCCTTCTCAACTTGTTGCTCCATCTTGCCAATCTATCTGCCTCTCCCCCCTCCCCCTTTTCGCTCAACTCTATCTCTCCTCTCCCCATGTCCCGCCACACTCTCCCTTCCTTCTTCCGATCCGCCAACTTGTTGATCATTACGCCGCAGGAAAAAAATGGAGAGTGGATGGAGTATAAGGGCGAGGAGAATGGGGACTAGGCAGGGGTGGTTTGCGTGGTGCCCCTGGGGGTAAGTTGAATGAGGCCGTCAACTGCGGAAACAGGGTATCCTCTTACGGGGACTCGTCAATCCCTCTCAACCGGTCGTTATTTTTAATTTTTTTCCTTAAAATCAATTGCTTAAAAGCTTTCATTAAAATACTGAAACATTTAACGCTATGTGCTGATCATTGTATTATTTTCATCGATCTTACATATGAAACTTTGACTACAGGATACAATTTGTTCTAGATAATTTTCGTTAAGAGTAGGCTAATACCAACGCCGGGTTTATCCCCACCCTTCCTTTCCTACTCTTCCCTCATGGCGCAAATGACCTCAGCTGTCGGTCGTTTCCTCAAATACCGCGCCATACCGATTATGTTAGGCGTGTAATAACATATTTTTGTGGACTTGGCATCATGGAAAGCAATAATCATAGGGGATAGGTTTTTAAATTCTACATTTCTATTAAGTATCCCGACTTTTTTTCAAATTTCATTAACTCCATACCGTAGCTGAAAAGCGGTACATACTTTAAATTGTTTTTGTAAGGGTATTATGAGTAATTTCTTGCAGCAATCTCGCGATAAATTTATTTGACGAAGTCCTGGAAGGGAGAATGTTGAGAAGCAAAATGAAAATAGGCGTAGGCTCCGTAGTAGGTACTGAAATCCTCAGATGGGTGATTGGCAGCTCTTCATTTTCCCTTCACCAACGTGTTTTTTTAGTTCTCATATTCCTGTGTCCTCTATCAGTTTAATAATTTATTTCATTAATACTTAATAATGTAAGCATGATATCGCCTGGTGGTTACATGATAATTAAAATAAATCAGGGAAAAGCCCACATAAGGGAAAAGTGAAGGAACAGAAAATACACCAATAAGATGCAAAAAATGCTTGATTGCAAATATCGCACTAGTAAAAAATTGAATTTTGCATCAAATGCCCAATTTTCCAACGCTCCATTACGAACCATAGTGACAGCAGCTAAGAAATGACGGACACTTTAAAAATTTTCAATATTTGCGGGGAAGATCTTAAAAATTTCTTCAAGTAGCTCACTCCACTCCTATATTCCGCTATTCTGGCAGGATTCCTTCAAAATTTTCGTTTTCTGCTTCTTGAACTTAATTTTGAATTTATGAACATTACTTCCCTCATACCAGGATGAGTGTGGCTTTCGATCCATTTCCTCTACAAGCCTGATCTTCGATAAAAGCTTTGTAGACCTCCACAAAGCCTATTAATCGTTCTATTGATTTCAATGGCTTTCATCCCAAACACCCTAAAATAGGCTTGACGCTGTCCACCTTTTATGCTTCTTTAGAGTAAACCTTGCTGCCTTTAGTTGAATTATTTGGTATATATCTTCCTATGTACCTTTTTCCAACTGTATCAAACTTCAATTTTATCTTCCATTGCGTTTCTTACATAATCTCTTCGTCTTGCTGCATGGTCTAGAAAAAGAAAAAAAAATTGGTGCTCACACTAAGGGTATTTTTATATTCCCGGGGACAGTTATTTTGAGCTTGAAACTTTTTATGAGTCAAATATGGATATTATTCAGTTAGAGTAATGCTTTTCCATGTTCAATATTACTTATCTAAGAGCTTCTTTCATGGAATCTATGTCTATTTGGCAGGCTCTTTTCATTATGCAGCTCCACACTCCTTACTTTACTCCTATTCTTCCACAACCAGCACCATGCCTCGAAAGCTTCCAGTTTTTTTTCAGCAGTTCCAATGATCGCTCCAGCAATTCTAACCTAGTTACCAATATGCTCAAATATTTAAGGGAAGGGCTCAAAAAATCAAAGAGAACACGGCTACATTATATCTCGTAATAATTTAGACGTTTTTGTAGAAAATTGCCCCACAATATTCCGCTAATGGCGAATTCCACTCCTTCTCGCTTAAACCCTAGGAAATTGTAATAACTAAATTGAATTATATTTTCGATATTAATGGTATTTGTCCGTAAAAATAACTAATTAACGAAAATAAATACTCAAATAAAATACCAAAGCAGCAATACCAATAAATAAAATTCGGCGCGTGTAATTTAGAAAACATTTTTGGAGCTCACAAAGATTTTTATCCCTGAGGAGAGTTATTTATAAGCTTAAAAAGTTCCATACGTCAAACATGCATATTATTCAGCGGGAGTAATTATTTTATGGGCACAATATTAATTATTTTGGATCTGCTTTCATGATATTGATATTCTTTTTCAGCTTCATTCATCCCAGAAAATTGAAAGTCAAATTATGACTGAGTATTCATATGACAGTCGTATGTAATGCAACCGAAAATGAAATATAACCATCAATTTCAGTCTATAGTATATATTTTCGTTAATATAGAGGAAGGAGGGAGAATACGATAGTTTGCCTCCTTTTAGCATTACATATTTAATTTAGTTTCAATAAAAGTTTAATCGCCATTTTCAATATTTTAGTGCGCCTGTTTTATATCCAATGTCCTTGACCTGAAACTTCTCATTCCTTCATTACTTTTTCAAACCTTTTAAACGCTAATGAAAAAACATTGGCTGCTAAAAAATTGGATTATTATTCACAGTGGATTGCTCGTATCACATGATCAATATAATGGCTTACGCAGGTCAAATTTTTACGTCTAGTCACCTGGAAAAGAGTAAGCAATCAACGCCAGAAAGATGGATTTCAGTAAATAAAGTCATTTAAGATGACTAGTAATGATTGCATAAGTTTAACAATTGAATAACCATCATTGTTGATATAATGGGTTGAATTTCCCGCTAATGATGCTAATGCATTTTAGACTTCTAAAGTCTTTTTTTCTCTCTTATCAAAGATAATTGGAAAATGTCAATACGGAAAATGGGCCTTCATCCTTTGCATAATCTCGCTGTAAAAGAATAATTCAGTTGAAGATGAATCAATATGCCTATATATTTGCAGATTAAGGCTTATGAAACAAATCTGATTGCGTCATAGTCTGTAAATGTTTTTGGGTTGTTGGGTATTATATTACGTATAGTATTCGAAGATTTTGATAATTCTGTTTTAGTCTTACTGATGTTGATACTAGGTAGAGAGGTTGGATTAAGTATGTTCCTTTAATGTGGGACACGTGTATTTCAGTACTATGTGCAACTGCATTAGGCGTATTTCGTGTAACTCCTGCACTCAGTTCTGAAAAAAATACGGATTATGTTCCCGGCTAAACTGCGCTCGATGTTGAGAGGAATTATGGAGAACTGAGACCCACGGGTGAAGTCCGAAGGACTTATCCTATTGAGACGTGGTCGGGTCAAGAGCATCCTCGTCACTGAAGTTCCGAACGGACCCAAGCACCAAAGTTCTGCATGGACATCGTTCTCCAGCTGCCTCTCATCCAACTGAGAGTGGTTTTAGCTAAACTAAATGATGAGTCCTCGCTTTTACGAAGAATATATAAAATCTAATTTCGAAAGGCACGAAGCAGAGTTGGAGCCCATGATATATCTCGGGCATTGCGTCTATGTTAGAATTTAGTAAAAAAAATTCATAAGATCGCCAACCATGTTAGTAATGAAGGGGTATGTAACAAATAAAATACTTCTGAACTTATATTGAACTTAGTCCATCCTTTGTAAGTTAGACTCGAGGATGAATTGTACACTTCCGTCGATGACATAACATACAACATTGCGATAGTTGGAAAGGCAGAGTTTTATTTTATAGCAAATTAAACGTTTCATATATCACCTCGCCTGTTTTTATGTTATGCTTCCTGGAAAAAGAACATTGATGCGAGTTATTTTGATTTAAAAAAAAGTAAATCTGTCGAAGAAATTGATAGATGATTAATACTCTGTGGATACATTATTTATAGCATTATACCCATCGCATACTTTAGTTACTTTCTCCATTCAGAGAGCATACACACAAAAACTATAATTTTCATATTTTTTCATTAGTATCGTCGATAAATATCGAAACCATAATTATGTAATAATTGAGAATATTTATAAAATAATTTTTGAGCTGTGCGTGCTAGAAAACTTTATTTGCAAACGATGAATACATGCTGAACTGCAATTACTACAAATTCTACCGTGAACGATCACCTACAGTATAATTACGCCAGCCAATGCTACTTAAATTTCTAGGAATCCTTTGGAATATTTATGTATACGTTCATATTATGTACAAAAATTTTCTAAATTTAAATGCACGTATAATGCACCTTTTAATATTTTTCTGCTGTTTTACGCACGTAAAAAATCACATGAATTTCCTTCATGGTATCCCGGATGATAGATAATTCCTTTATATTCGTGGCTGTTTCCGTTATTATTAAAAATTTATAGAGTAACCGCACATTACTCAAGACATTTTTAGTTTGTAAGGTAACTGTTGGTGGGAACCATGTACACCTTAATTTAAATTAGTTTATGGATTGCATAAACCTTCTTGCCTTGATTTCAGGAGAAAACTATAGGGAGTCATATTGAAATCGAAGACTCCGAGAGACAAAAGTGATTTTAATTTAAAAAACTTCTTGGCTGAGTCGTAAGCTTGAGAAGTTTTACTTCATTAAGAATTCACACAACTAAGATACATTTTTAACCAACAAGCTTTGTAAGTGTATTTCCAACGGTAAATTTTCTGGAGTGGTACTAATGTATTTTCACCATTTCATTCCGCGAAATATTTGGAAAAGAGTATTATTCATACTTTTTTGCGTTACCTCGGCATTTTTCGTTTCGAATTTAAGTAAGTAAAGCGCTTTAATTTAAACTAGGTTTTTGTTTGCATAAAACTTCTTGCTTCATAAAAATGAGGAGTCAAAGAGAAGAGCCATATCGGAGAGCCTAAGCCCCTCCTAGTTACATTAGAGATGACTCACCTTGGAACGAAGGAATTCTGCTGAAACGAAGCGGTGCTAATGCTTGCTTCCGGAACCAGATAGGAATAGCCCTTGGGGCAGCGATTGCCTCGCAGGGGTCACGCGAGAGCCTACGTCACTCGAGTTCGACGCAATAATCGACGGATCCTGAGGAAAGCACTCAGCAGATGGCGTGGCAATCCCATGTATTCTTGTCACAGGATTCGTTTCGGGCCCAAGATGTTGCCCCGAAATTTCGGCTGATGGACTTCCTTTGTTATACTAAGTTAAGTGCGGTGCCGAAGTGGAAGTGGAGGGGAGAGGGAGCCAAAATCATGTATTTGGGACGGAAGAAAAATGAAGAGACGCAATGCTGGAGGGGAGTTTAAATCCTGTAACACTAGACGAGCATTATATATGAACGAGCGTGATGCGCCCGCTTCCAGCGCTCTTTTCAATGCAGGTCCACAGAGGGACAGGCGCGTTTCTAATTTTAAAATGTAGAAAAAAGGCAGGGTCTAATGTACAAATTTAATTGGAATGTTCATGTACAAATCGAGGTCAGAGGACCTCTTTAAACACAACATTGGAAGTAATTAAACTATCCTCTGTTAATACTTGTTTAGCGTTTTCCTTAATATTTACAAAAATATTTTGAAAAGATCTTACCCTAGAGAATGCTACATAAAGTCGACCATGAGAGAATACAGGGTCAGGCAGGAATAACCCAGCTCTTTGCAAAGTCTGACCCTGAGCCTTGTTAATAGTCATCGCATAGGAAACCTTAATGGAAAATCGTGTGCGAGTCAAGTTAAAAGGCATGGTGGGATCCGACGGCGTTAACTGTATTCTTGGGATGAGGACAATCTTGCCGGAATCGATTATTTTTTTATCGATTTTTTTAATTTTTAAAAACCAATTTTAGGAAACAATAGCAATATTTAGGGAGTAAGATATGCCGTCTCTATGTTCTCTGATAAATTCTGTGCATTTTGGTACCTCATTTGTAGAGTTTGGTTGCGTATAAGTTGAGAAAAAGGTATCTATTCAGTAGAAATGATGTAGAGGATGACAGACTTGTAGCACGCTTTGCAACTGCATATTGCAAATATAATATACATGGGTGTAAAACTCATTCATTCACACCAATAATACGTCGAAGAAAAATTCAAAAGCAGATTGTTTTCGGGAATAAATTATCATTCAAGCCTTCTGGAACATGAAAATCAACTAATTTTGCTATTATGAGTTTAATTTAAATTCATCTAGCCTGAATGAGGATTTCTCCCAACAAGAATTATCTTTCATACAAATAGCATACATTTTTCATTAAATGTAGTATTTCAGTGTAACACAAGACGGGCATTTTAAATGAACGACGGACATGTAGCATTCTCTGCATAGGCATATTGCAATGATAATGTTGTTGCGTGTAAAAATAATTCATGTTTATGTCAGTAATCTTTTATCATTCATGATTTTTTAAATATTAAGCATTTAAAAGAATCCATTAGCATTTTTCATGTATAAATTGTCATTTTAGCTTTCTCAAATATCCAAATCAACTAATGTTGCTGTTGTAATTCTAATTTGAAATCTTTTTGGTTGACTGGCAAGCTAATGGTGAGTTACTACAGCAAGAATTATCTTTCATGGAAATACCTGATTTTTTTCGTTAAATGTTTTTCAAACTCATTTTTTCTGGAGCAATACTAATTTATTTTCACCATTTATGTCCGTGAAAAATTTGAAAGCAATAGCTTCGTATGATTGGAGTACTAGAGTTAACGATTGGCGTTTATTGTCCTTAAATCTGAGTCAATTTTCCTATACTAAAATTTCTCTTTTATTTCAAAGTGAAAGTATGCTTGTCTGTCATATGGTATATTATTTGAATAACCATCTAAATAAATATATTTAAAAGACAACGCTAATTCTTGCTGGGTTGGAGGGATTAGCTTTTATTTCCTAAAATTTTAAGCCATTTGTTTTTCTTTGAAATAACGAAATTGGGAACTCACTCCAACGTCGAAATGATGTGGGTGCAGTCATTGGCCCTCAACTGGTCTATCAAGTTCCGTCGAATTTATTGCTTGAAGCGTACGAAGCAAGGCCAAACAAAAAACGTACGATAATTTAGAGCAGAGAATATACTCAATGAAGTTGCAAAGTCATTCGTACCCGCGATGGTATAATCAGATGGACGGTATCAGTAAAATTGGAGGCAGTTGTTTCTCCATATATTATTTTATAGCTTTAATCGAAATATGAACATGAACGTGATGTTATTTTAAATTATCAGATCCGAAAAATGAGTCCTTTAACATCCGTAATATAAAATGCTTCACGCAAAATTCTTTTCATTATGTGTACCATCCATTTTCGGCAGGCTTATTTTTGGATATTACTACTGTTCTATTAGTGATTACATTTTAACATTGAAATAAAAATAACGTTTAATAAAGTTTTCTATAATTACTTGTGTTTAAATGACCTATTATTATCTTTCTGAGAACAGTTATCAATCATAGAATGGATTTACTATTTTGGAAAGTTATTTGTACGCTTTGCACTTGATTGTGATCATTTTAATATTGCGCCATAAACAAAATTTAGTCTCTCCAATATCATAGAATTAACATAGACGGTTCGGAAATGATATTACCGTCATTAATTTTGGTGCAATTTCATTAATCAAAAGAGAAATAATTACCCTTTGATATGCATGAAACCATTTTTAAGGCATATTAATTGCACCCGGCCGTATGTATGAATACTGATAGGAACAAGGAAATTTTAAGGTTTTAATTAATGATAACAAGTTCAAATGATTTTACTGTATATTTACTACATCCTTTTAATGGTAAATGGCGATCAATCGAAAATAAACAAGTAAACGATTAATATGATGTTGAATTAAAACTTTTGGGCTATATCGCCGCGTCAGATTTTGGGTGGCCCCAACGTTTCCCGACCGATGCTGGTCGCTTTCTCAAGGGAATCTGAAGAGGTGGGATTTAAAATTGGTATATATAGGTATACGTGTCAGGTGGTGGGGGGGGGGGGGAGGGGAGTGAGAGGTTGGAGGAGGAGGTTGTCGATTGTTTTTGCCGATTACGGGTTGCCAAGTACGGCTGATTTTAAGGCCAGTGTCTCTGTTAAAGTTGTTTTTCTCCTCTTTAGATATTTCTATTGCTTCTCTTACGAGTCTCTGTTTAAAGCCTTTCACTCTCGCCACAATTTTTGCTTCCTTAAGGTCGATTGTGTGGCCCAGCGCTGCGTGTTCGGCTACTGCGGACTTCGTTGACTGCCCCAGTCGAATTGCTCTCTCGTGCTCCTCTAGACGTGTTTTAACCGATCTGCCAGTTTCGCCGATGTAGTTCTTCCCACAGGTCTGGCAAGGAATTCGGTATACCCCTTCGACTTGTAATGGAGTTCTATCCTTGACGGTTTTCAATAGATGCTTTATCTGCACGTGAGGCGAGAATATTGTCCTTATCTGGGACAATATTCTCGCCTTATTTTTTAAATCCCACCTCTTCAGATTCCCTTGAGAAAGCGACCAGCATCGGTCGGGAAACGTTGGGGCCACCCAAAATCTGACGCGGCGATATAGCCCAAAAGTTTTAATTCAACATGACGAGCACCCGCGAAAGTTTTAACGAAGAATTACGACGCCTCTATGGGGAGGAATTGCGACATCGATCGAAGAAATTCGACAAACTCCGAGCCAAGAAGTCATCGCTTCTGTGCCAACTATCCTTTCTACTACGTTGCCGAGACCAGCAGATTCTGCCAAATTTCCTGAGACTACGTCACCATCTTCGCTCTCAACGCACACCCCGGATTCTTCACAACGCCAGTAAACAATTACTACGAGCAGCTATTCAAGAGACCCGCCGTGAACTGGACCACGTCGGCAAGGAACTTTTCAACATTCACATCATTCTCGCCAATGCCATGAAGAATGAAGATTTGGAGAGGCTCGACAGGATGACAGCATCACACATGATCGCGGTAGCAGAGACTACGACGGAGAAGCAGAAGAGGAAATTTACAAGATTGGAAATTTCGCAGAAACCCTACAATCCACAATGCGAGGCAAAGGTCATCGTCAACCTCTCAAAACTTCCCCTGGACCCTGCCGCCCAGTCGATCCTTCAAAAAGGATTCAATTACGCACTGACGCCGAAGAAAATTCCAGTAGAAGAAATCATCAGTGGAGTAGAGAGCGCCATTGGCCACTTGCCCCCCAGCGAGGCTGAAATAGTTCGACAGGACGCCTGCCGAATCCTCAGAATGAAAAGCAAAAACCAGAAGCATAACACCACCATGGCGGAGAGAGAAGCCCTTAGAAAATTGAAAGAAAATGAGAGCATCGTGATTTTACCAGCCGACAAAGGCAACGCGACGGTCGTCCTGGAGAAAGAAGACTACGACAAGAAGATGGAAGATTTACTCGCGGAAGGGCCTTATCAAAAGATCGACAGAGACCCAACCGCCCGATACAAGAGGATAGTGACAGAAATAATCAAGACGTATATACCAGATCCCGCCGATAGAAGAAGACTCAACCCACAGGATCCGAAAACTCCGTGTATCTACGGCCTGCCAAAAATTCATAAGGAAGGAGTGCCCCTTAGACCCATAGTCAGCGCCATTGACTCACCAGCATATAAACTAGCGAAATATCTGGCACCGATCTTACAGCCCGCAGTAGAACACGCTAAATCTTTCGTGAAAAACTCACAACATTTTCTTCAGATCATTAGTGGCGTCAAGGTCAAAGAAGAAGACATCCTAGTCAGCTTTGACGTAACATCGCTCTTCACAAATATTCCTTGTGACGAGGCGGTAAATATCATAAAAGACAGGTTCGGAGAAAACATCGCCAAGATGACAGAGATTTGCCTCAAGAGCACTTTCTTCCGGTGGAGGAATAATTTTTATCAACAGACGTCTGGAGCAGCGATGGGTTCCCCTCTCTCCCCAGCAATTGCAAATATATTCATGGAGCACATAGAAGATACAGCCATTCAGAACGCCCCCTACAAGCCGAAGATTTGGGTGAGATATATCGACGACACTTTTATCATTTGGACGCACGGCAAAGAAAAGCTTCAGGAATTTTTTACTTATTTGAACGGGATCAACAGCAACATAAAGTTTACAATGGAGGTGGAGGAAGGCGGAAAACTTCCATTCTTAGATGTCCTCGTGGAAAAGAAGAAGGACGGAACATTGGGGCATGCAGTGTATCGAAAACCTACAGCAACAAATCGGTACCTGCACGCCTTATCTCACCATCATCCAGCGCAAATAAATGGAGTGGTCAACACGTTAATTCACCGCTCCTACAAAATAAGCGACCAGAGCAACTTTGCCGAAGAGAGGAAGAAGCTAGAGGCCATTCTACGGGCAAATGGATTCGACGACAGAGTTATCTCTCGAACATTTAATAAAGTTATCAGAAAGAACAACGAGATCAAAATCAACACCGCAGAAGCAGCGAACTCCTCTGTTAATGACCTCAGCGACCAGAAGAAAGCCTTCCTGCCATACATTAAGGGGACGACTGACAGAATAGGAAATATCCTACGCAAATTCCAGATAAGGACAATATTCTCGCCTCACGTGCAGATAAAGCATCTATTGAAAACCGTCAAGGATAGAACTCCATTACAAGTCGAAGGGGTATACCGAATTCCTTGCCAGACCTGTGGGAAGAACTACATCGGCGAAACTGGCAGATCGGTTAAAACACGTCTAGAGGAGCACGAGAGAGCAATTCGACTGGGGCAGTCAACGAAGTCCGCAGTAGCCGAACACGCAGCGCTGGGCCACACAATCGACCTTAAGGAAGCAAAAATTGTGGCGAGAGTGAAAGGCTTTAAACAGAGACTCGTAAGAGAAGCAATAGAAATATCTAAAGAGGAGAAAAACAACTTTAACAGAGACACTGGCCTTAAAATCAGCCGTACTTGGCAACCCGTAATCGGCAAAAACAATCGACAACCTCCTCCTCCAACCTCTCACTCCCCTCCCCCCCCCCCCACCACCTGACACGTATACCTATATATACCAATTTTAAATCCCACCTCTTCAGATTCCCTTGAGAAAGCGACCAGCATCGGTCGGGAAACGTTGGGGCCACCCAAAATCTGACGCGGCGATATAGCCCAAAAGTTTTAATTCAACATGACGAGCACCCGCGAAAGTTTTAACGAAGGATTAATATGATGCTTATTCGTTCGCAAGAGTAGATACGTTGTAGTTGTGCTTATAGATTTTATCTTAGTGTCTATCCCGGGGATGAATATTATGATTATAGGTTGAAAATAAATTATATCAATAGTACCATACACGGATAAGCAAATATATTGGAGAATTTAGCTGAATTTTCATGCCTCCTCACGGAATGTTATTGAAATCTTTGTCTTTCGCTTTATATATTGTTTGATTACCTCTGACCATTTGGCCACATATTTTATAGTTCTTTTTAGTTCTTTGTTGCTTTACTTATGAATTAATTTATGAGCAGTATTGGCTGTAAATTGGTTTTATATGTAATGGAAACGTTGCAGCTGTATCCATAATACTAACAAAAATCAGTGCTTTCTAAAAGTATTATGACGGAGGTAATAGATCTTCCTGAATGCTTTGCTTAAAAATGTACTTGGTAGGATGGATTAAGCCGTTTAATTGTTGACCCAAAATTTTGGCTGATGGACTCATTTGGTTTTAAATGTATCTGCAGATAATTTAATTTGTATATTTTTGTCTATTTAAGTGGATATATTTACGTAAGGGCCTTTACGTACTTTAGTCCTTGCAGAGCTACTTAGTCCTTACAGAGATACTGATTTCGGCATGAAACTTAAAAGTATTTTAAATCCGCTTGTAATTGCGCATATCTAAGGCACAAATTTGATTCAACACGCATGAAATAGCAGTTAATCTATAAATAATAAAATTTTCATGTTTACAACCTTTCTTTCAGATTGTCATCCAACTGAACAGCTACATAATGATATTTTGTATGACCACCGTATTCATTGCGTAAAACTATTTTGAAAGTACAAAGTATTATCGAACAAAGTAAATTAGTCGAATTTTGATACCTCAGAGGTGATCATAATTAAATGTTAATTATAAGTTTTCCGTAGCTGAAAGGTTGATATGTTTTGATGAGCATTTACGACTGCATTCATGTATGATACTTTATCAAACTTTAAATTTGAAACTATTTTAAAAGTAAGAATACGTCAGAACATTCTCTAGTTCTCTACAGCAAACTAGTTTTAGTAATGTTGTGTATTAAGATATGTTGATGATCCTTGTACACAACAGTCGAAGAGAGGGAGTTTGGAACAAATGATATTTTAAATACAATAAGTAATTTTCAATTCTTATTTATCGAACGTCATTACCAGTCTTAACCTTCTTTAATGTTTGTGAGGTAAAATAAATTTTTATCCCCTTAAATAGGATTTTTAACACCCTTTCTTTCCAGTAAATACCTAAGAATTTTCTGGAATACAAATTATTCATAGGAAAATGATCGATAAAATGTCGTTACCAGTGATGAGCCATATTTAACATGAGTTTAAATATGGGATACAAGAGATCGTTCTTTTGAAATCATTGTTCGATTTCCCAAAGTAAAACCAACGACATTCTATTCTGAAGAAGTAATTGGTATTTATTTTGGTTCGCTCAGGTCTTGAACTTGTCTTAAAGCTTGACCTTTCCCAACGCATCAAATGTCCAGCCCTGGCAAATCGTTCAGAAAGGCCGCTTCGCCGGAGCACCAATTCCCCGCGCTGCCAAATAGAAATCGCGGGAGCGTCAGCGATTCGTGTTTAGATGAATTTCCGCATCCGACGTAGGTAGTGGAAGGGCACGGGGAAGGTCGATGCCTTTTCGGGAGAAACGGCCAAATGCTAGGGGGGCGCAGCAAGTGAAAATGACCACTTTGGGCTCCGTCCAGCGAAAACACGGGCGGCCTGGGTCTCTTTATATGTGCTCTTCGCCGTGCAAGGCCTCAGTAAGCCAGGTGGGCAGCGGGCCGAAACGATGGGTGTGTAATTGGCCTTGCTTTGCCACTTGCGATGGGAAACCCAGGCTGTGCGCTTGCAGAGCAGGGCAGAAATGGAATGGTTGAGGACGAGAGAGGAGTGTATGGAATGAAATGAGGATTGCTGCGGAACATTTTAAAAGGTACGGACGAGCTAACGACTCATGGCGACCATAGAAAAATTAGAAATCCTTTACGTTGTCGTATATATAACTGTATAATGTGCAATAACTTTCAACTTAGGCGGGAATTTTCTATGACGACGGTAAGCGAAAGCATGTATTTTGACACGATAAGTACTTTTACATTAACGAAAAATATGTGAAATGTAGTTTAAAGTGTGGAGTTTTTCGTGTCAAAATATTTATTTTTAAAAGTTCAATGTGTATTTTATAATTCAAAGCATTACATACTTGAAAAACTTTTATAGAATTTCTGTAAATCCTATTAACCCCATTAATATTCCAATATTAACTCCATTTTGCAACATAAGTCCATTTCAATGTAAAAAAAACAGCTCAGATAATGTTATCTTGGAAAACATCTTACTTTTACTCGAATATTTTTTGTTCAACAAATAACCAGGAGATCCTCTCCAATTCAAGCATCATGCAAAAACGTATATATTTGGGATATCATTTTGGTGGTACACTTTTAATTTTATATGTTCATTTTAAAAAAGGATACTAATATTTAGGTATATCACCGGGCAATAACCAGAAATATGACCAAAAATGTTTATAGTATTTTCGTTTGCAAGTACATAATTATTCCTTATGAATATTTAAAAGATAGCCAGCAGTGCAATGGGTTGATAAATTTGAATTTAATGAAAGATATTTATTGAGATTTCGTTCACCCACTGATCCACTGATATCCACTGATTTTGTTAATTGCACAATGATTAAAAACTCTGTAAATTATGTAAGTACCTAAATGTACTTAGCCTGAATATTTTTAACTTATAATATTCACGGAAAACATTCTTTATCTTTTTAGAAAATGACAGTGTTTGTTTTAAATATCAAAATTTAAGCCTTTTATCCTAAAGGTGTTTCTCATAGTACGTCATCTTAGCCCAAATGATGCCCGTAAAATTTGACGAACGATTGCCATCCAATCGCTCCTTTAATTAAGATAGTAATCCTTCAGAGTGTAATCACGCCTTGGCTTACTTATGCTTTGGTGAGGAAAACTTGAAAGATTGATCGTTATCCAATGGAATTATACTTGGAAACTAGGATGGAAACTTATACCTCCGTTGGTGGGTAGCACAGGGAACTTGAACCCAGCATCAATATCATAAGTAGAGAAAATCACCAGTTTCTCTGGAGGTAATAATCCGAATGTATGAAGAATCAGTCTTTCTGTATTCTTTAGCATTGACTTGGAAAAAAATATTTTGGGTTGAGCAGGGCAGGCATGTGAGAATGACATCTTGTATAGTGTCGAAACTTGGGTCATACCATTAAAATATTAGAGAAAGATACGACATTAGTGTATCTGAGATTATATTTATGCTACACAGTTCCACCACATATCACCCTCCACCCGTAAGTTGTTAATGCTGTGAAGAGTTTAAGATAATGATTCATTCATGTTCATGTTTGGTTCAAGTATCAGTGTTCGAGGGTTTACCATTTCTGATATTTTAATACCTAGTTAATAGCTACATTTGTATCTCTTCAGCTGTTATTAATGCCTGAGTGTCAATTGAAGATGTGACTTAGTCTATCCGGGGATCATGAAATGCACATAACTTCACGTTTGGAAACGGTCCAGGTCTCACTTACGTGGACCATCGTTACGATCGACGTGGAAGCAACGCATGTGGAAGACATACATCGTCGATCCCATCCGGCGTCAGGATTACGATTTTAGAGCGACGGAATACGACGGAAGGGAGAAACATTGATGGGCTGAAACGTGACGAGAGAAATGGAGAGGGCGCCATCAATCTTCCAGCGGCTGAAAAACTAATCACATCCGATCCGTGGCTATGAAAGTGCCTTCCGGCGATCTATCGAACTCCGTGATTCCGTAATCGATTCCGCACTTGATCGGCACCGAGGAGCTCGTAGCAAACGCTAAATACCTCTTCACACTGGTGAAGTAATCGCTTGGTAAGTTTGAGGACTAGGCGAATCGCGATTGTCATATTTTTTAGTGCCGTGATGAGCATAGAGGTTTCAGTTCAATAGGGCAGGGAAATATTGAGTAAAAATGCTTGATTACTTAATGTTTATTCATGAACCGTTTGTATATGTGGAACAGTTAAGTAGCAGTCAATTTTCCCCTGTGAAATATTTTATTTTTACTCGGCAAATTATTCTCAACAAGCATTTGAGTACTCTTTACCGAATAAAGCATTATGTATGTATTTTTGACAGTGAAAATTAAACATTTTTATTCATTTTTGAAAAATTGACGTAGGAATGATTTCTTCAGCTACATTTTTCCCAATATTTCGGGTTTTAGTGTCGCAGAAATATATATATTGATAAAAAGGCTTATAATTTTTATTAAGAATATTCATTATGGATTTATACTTTATTTTATATGATAATTTATTGTTTTCCTCAATACTTAATTGATCCTCAAGATTTTAAACTTTTTACATTTTTCGCTTTTGCAATAATCATTTTGCGTCTGCACATTGATTGATTTAGGGTGCATCGTCAGCTTAATGTGCCTCATTCAAGATCTTACCCTATTGTTTTCACCTCCGTCTCCTCTTCGACTAAAATGAACAATTAAATGCTTGATTCTCAAAGCATGTGCTATTACGTATTGTTTTCCTTTTATTTGGAAAGAATATTTTGAGATTTTTCCCTTTCCTGTTCACTTGTAATTTTAATCTATTCCATACGCTGTAATTCTTCATTTTTTGTAATTCAATATTTTTCTGCATCATTAATCTTCTTTTATTTTCGCGTTCATTAATCTACTATGTCTCCCTCAACTACTCTATTAACTTTTGCTCTATTGACTTTTTCCCTGGTGGTTTTTATCACTTAGATAGTCATCACGTTTTCGTTTGGCAGACTAGAAAACCAATAGACTACATATGCTGCAATTGTTTTTATACGACTGAGACTCCAATGTCAGTGCAAGCCGTACCTGTTAGGGACGTAGAAATGGTAAATTACGTTACAATGAATAAATTGCTTACAGCTGTTCTCAATTAACAATTATTCTCTCAAATAACCCATTACCAAGCGAACAATTTGTTGCGACTGTAAAATTATGCTATTGTCTACTTCTATTTACCAGTTCAGATATTTCCGTAGCATATTTCGCTGTTGTAATATGAATTTTTAATTATTGAAGCATTCAGGAATACTTAAAACCCTAAATCATGACCTGGGACGTAAAAATATATCATATGTGTTAATGGAAGCTATATGGCTATACTTGCTAATTAAGTACCAACAAATAAGCCTTTAGAAGGTGATAAGCCACTTACAGTGGTGTTATGCCCTAGTTAGTGTTTTATTTTCAACTTCCAATTGTTTGGCTACTACGATCACTCTGCTGATATACAACGGCTATTACGCAAACACCCCGGCTCATTTTACATAATTGTTCACTCCTCGTCTCGTAAACTACCGCATGCTAATCACCATCCGCGAATTAGCCTACGAGCTCATCCGACGGCTGGCGCTTCATTGGGACACAAGTGTTCGGTTTCCATCACCTCACGTAGAAGACTCAATCATCCTCATCATCACTTCGATCGCCTTGCAAATTCTACCTTACTCCATAGTTCTTGCTTCTTTAATTTTTATTTTGATCCCATGTTTTCATAGACAAAATATGAAATTACTGCCTTTCATTGCTGGTTTGGTGTAGCAAAAATATTTAAATAACTTATGTGTGACCTTAAATATATTCAGCGCCAGCTCCCTTTTTACTTATTATCATTATATCATCCTTGACAGTTTTTTTCAGTATTATTAAGGAATTTGGTGTTCATCATGATTGTACTCTTATATTAAAATCAATGGCATAAATTACTAAATACATTGCATGCAAGATTCATTACATACAAGTTTATGCATGCAGCTTTAGCCTAAAAGTGCGTTCAAGTCTTTGACGTTATCACGCGTCAAAAATAGGAACTAAACGTCGTGAAAATAAACTTGAGGTGTTTATTAAACGACAGGTTTTATATGCATTAATTAAAGACCACCAAACGACATATGAAGTGATTATTCCCTTCATCAAATTAAAAATTCCTATATAAATTTTACCACCATACTCTTAGTGGACTTCCAACTGTTTCCCTCAGTGAAGCTGGTAGTGGTATGGTAATGTATTTTAAATTGCAGTTACGCGTTCACCTTGTCAAATTTGACGTAACTATTCTCCACGGGTTTCAATTAGCGCTTGCTAATCACAATTCACGAATAAGCCGACGTGTCGCGATGCGCTGTTGCAGGGGATGCTCCTATGCTGTGGCTGCGTTATTCGGTTCGGCTGAGCGTTTCCATTACCTGCCTTGGAATGCTCAATCACCCTCTCTATCAACACCTAAGCATTTCGAAGTTCATGCACTTTTAATATATTTTCTAGGTAGATTATAAAAAAATCATCGATGGCTAAGTTCTAACAACACGTATTTCAAAAATAGCAACTTTTCAGAAGAGCAAAAAAACGATTATTTTTTTAATTGTGCCCTGAAATGAAGAACCATAATCATAAAACTGAAAAAGAAGCATTCATTGGCAAACAAATAGTTGTTTTTTGCATGTATTTTATTTTTTTACTGCCATTAACCTTCGTTTAAGATACCTATCTCAAAACGGCCGAATTTTAGATACGTGTTGTTAGAACTTAGCCATGATCATATTCCAGCCTCGAGTAAATATTTCAGGAAAGGAATTATACATTGAAATACGTTATATATAAGCTGAAAAAACTTTTACACAATTGTATGCGTGTTATCCATGGAATTTGGTGTAATTATTTGTGGTGCCAGTACTTTTTTCCATCAGTATAATACGAGAAAAAATCCCGATGAAACCAAATTACGCAAATTTATTTGCATGACTGGCGTCTTAATTTCGATTTGCCTTACCACTGGCATGAATCCAATCTTGAGGTGCAAAAATGGATTTGAAATGATAATGGAAGCTGTATTTAATCTAATGTAAATTAAGAATCATCTAATATTCATTTAGAAAGTCTTTATTTGCAATTAAAAAAAAACATTTTCTGCAGTTGCGAAATTATTCTGTCCTCCACAATTTCATTTCCCAATGTTTTCGTGTCATAGTAACCATCCTGATGTACATAAACTCCTCCCTTCAATGAGCATCGTAAACTACAACATGCTAATCACCATATCCGCGAGTATACCGTTGCGATCTCTTTCCGAGGGATGATGCTTTATTGGGACAGGAGTGTTCGCTTCCCATCGCCTCACACTCGGAGGGCTCAATCATCCTCATCACGACCGCTTCGATCGCACGCTGAGCATCCGCCCCAAAATAGGATGGGCAAAGGTTCACTCCGGAAAATGAATGAGGCAATTCAACCGACCTCGTCACCACGGTTGAGAGAATTGAATACCACCTCTCCTCCACCCTGTACCCCGCCTTTCCACCCTCGAAGCAAGCGAAAATCCTTGGCTTGGTCATTAATTACCGATCACCCCAAAATTCGCCGTCCGCATGATCGACAGCCTATCGAGTAAATGCGATTCCGATGTCGCACTCGCGTTCTCGAGTGGGATCTTCCCAAAATGCACTTATCCTCGGGGCCAAGAGGAGAGGGGTGTTGGCGTATTACCATCGTCCAAAACGCTGCTCGTTTTTCACATTCTTTGGCAGACCCTTTTTGTCCGATTCGCTCGTTCATTAATCCGTTTGGCTGATCGGGGTGACTAATTTAACCTCGAAGTAGGCAAGGCGTTTTGCTGTTTTCCGTGTCATTGACCGGATGAGTGTGGAAGAACACATCAACTTGAAATGATGTTAAATAGATGAAGGGGAACCATGTGTGTATTAGCAATCCCTTCGCTCTGTACTCTCATATGCAACGTAGTTGGCAAAGTTAATCAAGTGATTCAAGCGGAATCCATACCAAAAAGTGTTATTTGTGCAGATTTGATACTGATTAACCTCCACCAAAACATTATTTTCTCCCTTTTGGTTTGTGTAATTATCCATTTTGTTGACATAAATTGATAATTTGGCATTGCTGATAATTGAGATTTGAGAGCCACACCAAGAGAATGGTTGATTGTTTGGGTAACTATCCATGCCTTAACTGCTCTAATTTCGAACAAAGTGATTGCTAAATTAAGCGAATTATGGGATTTAAAACAATTGAAACTGCTCAGTTAGGTGCCTGTATACTTCCATTATTTGGATAGCGCTTTTTTCCAAAAAAGGCATTCTTTGCATTTTACTTATAAAACAGAATTGTGTTTCCGCAACAAGTTTGCTGGCATAATTGATACGAGGTTCTTATGAAGAAGATGGGTCTTTGAGGATGGGAAGAATTAGGTTGGGAATGTCATTCATTCATCACTTGTCTAAACCCATTGCTATAATGATTTCGAAGCTAAGTATTTTCCAATTTATTTCCCAATTTTAATTTAACTCGTTGATGTGATAGTTTTTTCCAATTTGTATTAGTAATTTACGAATGCGCAGCATCGTGAAAGTAACATCAGATATTACTTCAGCTGCTCATCATTCTAGGTCGAAGTTATTCTAATGTCTCTGCTCTAATATAAGAAAATCTTTTATCAGTATTGGTGGTATTGAGCTACTTCCATAAAAGCCAATGAAGTTATGTGACACTTTGTATTTATTGCTGTGAACCTAATATTTTTTCGTATTAACCATTGATTAAATTATAGTTACACTTTTGTACTCTTTCTTCTAAATAGTCTTAAGCCTGTACATCATCCTGATTATGGCGATATATAGTTTTGACCTTAAGTATATATTTTCATGTCACAATATGTAATTTTGAAATAAAAATTATTAATCATTAAATATATGTATTTAATGTGCACCAATGCATCTTTCTTTGTATTATATTTGACTTTGATATTGAGATAATTAGTAACGAAGCACTCTATGAATAAGTATTTATTCTTATCAATACTTCAGCCGGAAAGTTCCTTTGTATATCCTTGAGTAGAGCTCAATCAATAATCCACTTCATACCTTGACAGTGAGAAACCTAGTACTTACAATGAGATGCTTTGTTTTCAAGTTTGGCCTTATGACAATGCTTTAAGCTAGCCCTATCCGTAAGGTATTCAATCCAATGACTGATATCCTCACCTCTAGTTGTTCTGCTGAAAAATATCGATCAGTAATAACCAAAGACATTTTGAAGGAAGCAATTCTCGACTCTGTTTTACGGCAATAACTGCTGGGCTCAGTGAATACATCCAAACTCATAATAATACATTTCCGGGGAAGAGAAAGTGAAAGTCTGCATTCACGGATTTTCACGCGGAATTGGTTGCTTCACTCTTTAGCAATACCGTTAAAAGGAGTAAATGTAGTATTGAACAAAGAATAACTTGCGCCTCATATCTGTTCTCCAAGCAACATCGAAAGAGAATACACATTGTGAATCGAGGCTTCAACGTGAGACAAGGGAAGCAGGTAGTACACCGAAATGAACCTTTTTTTTCTGAAAATCTCGAAGCTTTTTATTTTACAGGTCGCTCCCATATTTTTCCAGCGCCGTATTCCATGTCTCTGGTTCCTTCCCTCAGTCTCCTCACTATCGAAATCCCAGCCTCCATCTCTCACCCTTCATCGCTTCATTTCTCTCGCTCGACGTTATTCTTTTGTTTTCGACACGTTCGGCCCGAAATTGACTCTCTCCCCCCCCCCATCCCTTTCTCCCCCACCCCACTCACTCCCCCCGTGCGCCGTCTCGCCATCTTGCCTCTCTCCCCCTTTCCCCCAACTCCGTTCCTTTCAGAAACATTCCCTTTTTTCGCTCCTCGTGGCCCTAGAGGGAGTTATATTTGCCACCTCTTTCCCAAGACTCCTTGCAAACACAATCCCTTTCTCCCGGTTCAACGTATGCCAAGTTCTTACTTTTTCTGGGAGATTTCCTTGTAGGGTACTCTGACGGCTTTAGAATGCGCCCGCACGGTGGACGTATTTATATTTACCTCTGAGGGAGGGGCTCATAGATGCTTCGATATCTTTCATGTGGAATGGAGCCGCTACAATGATGCCGAAAGGCTATAGTCGAAAACTGGTTGTTGGTCGCGTGATATTCAAGCAAGTTCTACTCACGGACCATCTTGATAATTTTATGCAATTTTTCCGTGAACAGAATTCAATGACGTCCTGAATAATTTATTATGATGTTCATTCTATTACTCCTCGTGATATGAAAGAGGAAAGCCACACAGAGGTGAATACGTGGTTTTCTCAGTCACTATCAAAAATGGGAAAAAATGACCGTCACTAAGTCATTTTATCGTGCATGTTCATTACAATTCTATTTAAATGTGCATTTAATGAAAGCTAATGATTTGTCTTCATATTTTTACGGAAATGGTATTAAAATCAAGTTAGCCCATGAATGAAAGTTTAACAAACTTGCATATTGCCCAAAATTTGAGGTCATTATAAGTTAAACATGAATGAAAGATGTGTTATATTGTGTAACTCAGTAAAATGAAAGAGTTGGGGAGGTTGAATTATGGTAAAACCCATGATGAATGAGTGACCGCGGATATCGCATCTCTGAAAATACCTATGTGCATGGATTTAAATATTCTACGCACTTCTAAACCTTTTTAAATTTGCATTAAAAAATCATTTCCTTCGATGTATTCATATCTCGCAACTTTAACCTATTTTGGTTTTACCGCTTTTCATACCATTTCCGGAAATTATCAACTCCTTTCCTTTTTGCTCAAATTTATTATATTATAAGAATATTTAAAAGCAAAGCTTTTGCTTATAATGTATCAGTAGAGTTGAATATTCCGAACACTTGTGTTGCAAAAAAATTCAATAATTTTTTTGGGGTGAAAATGAATTCTTGTGTTAAATCGATTTCGATTTTATTCTATAGAAACGACTATTTTTCGATACCGAAATCTCAGATTTAATTACCTTCTAGTTCTTAATGTAATTTATGTCGGCAAAATTTATGAATTCTTAATAAAAAAGGCTGCAAACAACAGAATGCCTTACCTTCTAAGTGAGAAATCAATAAAGAGATAGTATAGAGAAAAATTTAAATTTCTTAGCTGATTTCTTTATGGATATGCTGAAGACGGTTGAGTAAATTACTTATAGAATTGATTTCAACGTAATGGTGTCCAAACTGAGATATTACGTAGTCTGGAAAGTGCCCCCTACATAATGAAGTGCCCAAGGTTGAAGGAGAACTCATGGAATTGATAGAATAGATAGACTTCTTAGATGCAGTAGATAAAGCAGAAAGATTATCAATTATTTTTATTTAATACCATCAGTTATTCCTTATTGACTATCTTCGTTATATATTTTAATTTCGTTGCAATCATTTCTCACCACTTGCAAAGATTTCATCGGAAGGTTACTTCCTTTCGACAGGCCTTTTTTCGTGTTGCTTTTCATCTGCGATTTGCTACCTTAAAACCATGAACCGTGGAAGAAGACATCTCAGGATTAATACTAAATTAGATATAACAATGGAATAGAGAGGTATGCCTCGGGTATTGAAATGGGTACCGGAATTTCACGCTAAGTAAGATTTCAGTACCAATTACATTACCTCGAACGTGTTATTTATTGCTTACTTCTATAAACCACCCTTCATACTGTATTTTTGTCTCTTATTATACGTTTTTCTTAATTTGTTTCGCCTGTCTGTATCTTTCATTGGTGAAATCCTGCAATTGATTTTTTAACCCAATACACATTGTCGGATTCGCTTGAAATTTTCAGCACAAGCTTCATTCTGATGACAATCCAACATTAAATAAGGTTAACATTTTTTCGAGCCAATCAGACTATTCTACACTCATTTCTATCTTAATTTTCTAACTTAATCAGCACCCACGATTTATTCTTGGACGGTTGGATAGCTTATATTTTTACTCATTTTTGCATTTTATACGGTTTTTGGGAATAGCTTGTTCTTTAAAAACGCCTGTTTAAATTTTGTTCATATTTTTTTGCGTGATTCGGCCTCTCCCCCTCGAATACATTATCAATGCTTCCTTTTCGGCGCGTTCAACTCCCTCGCACTTTTACCCCATATCTCTTTTCATCCATATCTTTCTCCCCCTTCTCGCTGGCATTCCTCTTTCCGGAATCGGCCGAGAGTCCATTTCTATCGCAAATAATCGTGTGTGGGCTTTCCCCTTTTTTTGGCTTTCTTCCCCGCTTTCGCCTCGCACAATGAGTGCTATCTCCTCCTACCCCGTCCATCTACGCAGAGACCGCTTACGCGTCACGAGCCCCCACCACCACCCATTCCCTCAATCCACCTCCCCCTCTTCCTCACTTCTTCTTGCACAATGGATTCCATTAGGTCGTCGTTTTCCCCCTTTCGCCTACATTCCGCCTCCCACTACTTTTTCCCCTCGTATCCCGCCCTTGGGCAGCCATACTTTCCATACATAACCCTTTCCATGCAATCCTCGCCCTTCTATTCCTCTCACTCTTTCTCTAATCGCCGTTTCGACGAATTATGAGGACGCGGCACGCCGTCGCGCGTCAATTTTTTTTCTAATTTTACGATCAGACGCTATTTTCACTAAGGCATATCTCTATTACTTTCAAAATTATTGGCGATTTGAATCCTTTATATTTTAGCACACCGATTTCTTTTATCTCCATGCCTTATACTCTGGGAATTCAAGGGTGAAATTACCAAGTTACTGTGAAACTTATTTTGTGTATTTTATATTTGAAACTCTCAGCGCGCACTCCTCTAATATAAAGAGGGTATGACCAAAAAGAAGGGGAATTATGGACATTTTGTCAGTGATTTTAACCTTTATTTTCTACAGGAGCAGTATAATATATGACATGATGGAATTCCTGTACGATAAATTATAGAAATTGGTCATTATTATCACTAGTTAAAAATCCCAAGATTGGTTTTGTACAGCCATCCAGTCGATTCTCCGATCAGCTTATCTTTTCACACCGACGTATTTCTTCTCTTCTACTCTTCATAGCACTTCCTCAATACTAATTTGGCCGATCCATTTGATCCTCATCATTCTTCAGTAGCACCACACTTCGAAGGCCTCAATCCTTGCTTTCTCCGCTGCTGTAATTGTCCATGATTCACTTCCATGAGGGAGCTTACTCCAAATGTTGGTCCTTATAAATTCTTTCCTTACTTCCATATTTAAGTTTCCCGCTTTAAGCCGGTCTCTTTTGGTGGAATGCTCTCTTCACTTGGGCTATTATTCTGATAATAGGGTAGTTTCCTTCATCAAAGAAAACGAAAGGCATTGGTTGCGATTCGTTACCCACCATTAGTGCATTCATAATATACAAATTATTTGGTTTTAGAATTCCCAGTTTAGACGAATGGCAATAGTCAATTTTAACTGCATTTCAAAAAGGCCAGATTGGCGCCCATACGATGTCACTCATTACGTCACAGGGACCTAGTTTCTATACGAGTAAATAGGAGTTTTACATCGTATGAGATTACCAATGCATGCATGAGGCACAGAGCTCAGGGAAACGTCTATTAACAATCATCTATTAAAACTGCCTATGGTCGGAAAGTATCCTTCGTTTGATAAGGTATTAATAATCCTTATTTAAGCCAAGCGCTACATGCTAGCAGGGTACTCTGCTACCTGCTAGCAGCCAGCATTTCAGCGGCGCACAATATCCTCGCCCCAAGGTCACCTCACACGGCGAAAGCGGAATCCAGAATGACGTCAGATGGGGTTTTCCCAGCATTCATACTTAGCTGTCGCGTTTTCGCGCGCTTGAAAATTTTCACTTTTAAATTAATCGAGAAAAATAGATAAAAATAGATCGTCATTTAAAAATCTGAGCGCGTGAAATGCGTACTCCAGGAGTAATAATCTTTCGAATTAGGGAATAAAAAAATAATAGGAAACCACCCTATTTCCTTTGTGCTTCTCCCGTCGATAGTTATCCTGCTTCGCAAATAACAGAATTGAAATGGCTATTTTCATGTAATAATGTAATTTTAAAAACTTTTGTAATCCCTCATGTATACTAAAATACTGTCAACCTGTGGTTTTCAACGTGGCACGCCATCATTTGGTGATTCCATGTGGTGATTATGACGTTGTACGCTGAAATCTAGGTCGCAAGGTCATTGATTTATGTAAAATTACATTTTTTTATTTCATTATGTTAAGTTGACACAATGAAGTCAAGCCTGAGACAATGAATTTGTATTTTACATTGAATTTAGATCATACGTAAAAGGGTTTCAATTCTCTACGTAGTTATCAGATTCTTTTAGGAAATGAGAAATGATTCTTAAACCATCAATTGATTCAGTAAAGTATATAATTAATTTTTCCCCTATCTTGACCTCGTTTAATACATGTAAAAATATTTCTAAAAAAATGTATTTGTAAAACAGTGTAGGTCATCGTACAACTTACGCAACTTTGTACATATTTATCAATAATTATGTACAAAGTTAAGCCCTGATGATGATTTAAATAAACAGAAACGTTGGCTATAACTTTTTTGCATAACATACGTTGACCTACACTCCAAGAAATATTTTTACATGTTAAGTACATATTAATATCTATGGCTATATTCGAGCATTTTTCATAATTTTGTGATCGGAACGTTTATAATTTATAGAAGTTTATATAGAATTTACGAATTTGATGGTAAAAGTAAGATAATAAGATTAATGGTACGTGGTAAAATCATTCACCGCTTGGAATGCAAGGTGTAGAATACCGACCAATACCGAAAAATTGCCAATATGGGAGTTGGCCCAAGGCGATTGAGGCGCGACATTGTCCGACACCTGATTGGCTGCCTCCAGAACAGTGGCGCCCCGCTCGCCGGAGAAGCTCGATTGTGAAACATTTCTCTCGCCATGAAAGGCTCGCTTGGAATTTCTCGCATTTTTATCCATTTTCGCTCCGTATTTCGACCCATTTTGACCCATTTTCGCTCACTACCTGTGCCTGCATCTCTCTTTTCCTTACTTAAATCTCTTTATTTTGCCATCACACGCCCATTCTGAGGTGTATGCTATGCCGATCTTCTGTCGATGAAGATCAATGCTCTGTAGTGTGACGGATTATGTTCACGCAGTGCATTCGTTGCAAATACCCTATTATCCTAAATGTCACCGAAAGAGAATCTCGCAATGATGCGTAAATACTTTTATTAATTCTTTCTTTTGTCGTAAATGTAGGCTCAAGCGTTCGAAATTACTGTAACAAATTACTGAAATGTCCATCTTTTTCCGGAATGAAAAAGGACAAGCATTTTTTAATATATGGCATGAGTTACATAAAATCAGATCACTTGCTATCCAGGTGTATTGATTTATAAATCTTCTACCGTCTCCGTAATTTGCCTACAGTTTTTAATACCCACCTTGCTTGTGATATTTTTCATTTAAAACTGTTCACATATAACTGCCACTAATTTGATGAAAGGACAGTCTCTGGCTAAACTCGTTGACAAATATCTCTCTTCTAATATTTCTACCCGAGCGATATAAAAACATGGAGAATTTTAAATTTGGGTAGGTGAGTCATAAAATTTACTTGGTAAGATATGAAGCAGGATATTACTTATATTGCTAAAATTTAGATGAATAATATTTACTTCCTTTTATTTAATTTTTACTTTATTTAATTTCTTTCTTTTCAATTTCCACTGGATGAAGACACTGTGTCAAATAAATCACGACGGTTTGTTGTCAAGATACAAAATTTAGTATTTTTTATTTGAAGCATATCTTTGCATGAATCTTAGGGTATATTGTCAATATTTCAATTCTATTGGATATTTTGGAAAAAGGAAATGACCGATTTTTTTATATAAAAAGTAATTGCCTTTGAATTTTCTCACGCCTACATTCATGGAAGGATATTCATTTCGCTAAATCTGCCATGTTCCAGGCGGACTAACTTATTGAAGTAAAACTGTTCTCCGATAAAGAAAAACACTAAAAATTGCCGAGGTTAATTAAATATATAAAAATAAAAATCGGACGTCATGGTATCCCGTCTCCATATTTATCTTTCCTCTTCTTAAACTTCATTTCCTCTCCATATTCACGTCCTGCCGAAATCTTGTGCTAGCTCGGCCTCCGCCGTTTCTATGAAGGCAGTGCTTGCGAATGCAATTATTGCGAAAGTTAGCTGTCATTGACTTTCTCAAATGCCCATATGGTGGTAGGAGATGACAACCTATAACTTTGTTTGAATGAATAAAAAATTTATCTGTATAGATGATTTTCTCCATCGTTAGAATTTAGCACGATCATTAAATAACGCTGTGAAAAAGATGGTGAATATAGAGTTTATTCCTCGGGAGAGGTGCAAATTATATCAATTCAAAGGATATAAATCGAGATATATAGTATCTTGGGATTAAACGAGAAATTAAATTTTTTACTACTACCTTGATTGTGGACGCTGCTTTGTAAGTTGATAAGTTGAGGAAAACATTCGGCTTTGAGTCGTCTTTTGAAATGAAAAGCTGACGCTAGAAAAGTCAGCTTTGGGGCAAAAAGTCTATTGCCGATTTAAATTGTCTTCGATATCTTATTTTAGTGGACTATATTTTTCCAATCCCTCTGCAGTAAAAGCACCGAATATTCGCGAATTAGCGAATCAGGGTCGAGTTTTAAGATTAATATTACTAGTAGACTCCATAGAAACGTTAATCATATTTTTTAGACTTAGTAAGTTTTATCACTTTTTTGCGTACGGATATTATTTAAGTTAACTTCACCTAAAATTGCCATTCCGAAAAATTCGATGCCTACTCTCATCAGCTCTCTAACTACAACTCTTTAAAAATTAGTCGGCATTGTCCCTTTACATGTACCATCTCCCTACACATTCTCCACACTCCGTCTCCGCTTGTCGATGCTCTTCGTATTCGCCCGACGAAGGTGGAGCGTGCTCAAATAGCCGTAATGTCGGGTCATTATGGCTAATTCATGCAGAAGCGATAAGTCCCCCATTTTGTTCCTCCGTTGAAGCGGACGCACGGTGTATTGAGAACGTTCACGTAAGTGCGATGTGTGTGGAGTCGAGGGTGGCCCAACATGTCTCCTTGCATTTTGATGTGTACGGGTAATTAGCTGTAATGTCTTCACTGTTCTTACTTCCCGAGCGACAAGTGACCATCCTTTTCGCTGAAAGCGAAAAATAAATCTGCATGAAAAAAACGCAAGTTTCAAGCATCGGTTGCTCAGATATTTCAAGTTGGTAGAACATCTGTAAGTGCCGTAATTGGATATCCGTAAATAGAAGGTAAAAATATCTGATGAAATCTTAATGCATATTCAGGAGGTGGTGAGAAAAATACTTGACAAAGACGCGCTGAATTTTTTTCATTTATTTCTCAAAACATACCACCAGTTTCGTTACATTTTTGTAGTCAAGTACGATTTTCGATAAAGTGGATTGTTCTAATAGATATTACAGGTCAGAAACTCTTTGTTTAGCAATGAATTACCGTGATACATAAGGTACTCATGGACTTATAATTGAGGTACCATGGAAAATTAATTATATTCCATGGATTGAAAGAAATAAAACATCGATTAATGTAAAAATTTAGTGAATGTTTTATCCCACCAAGGAAAAACTTTGCAAGTGTAAGGTTTCAATTTTAATTTTAAATTCCAATTTGTAAAATACCAGATACCTGCCCTTTAAAAATGGTCTCGTTATTCTCAGCATAGATAAAGAGTATTCGTCAGTGTACTACGAGAAAGCAAATTATTATTTTTAAGTCCATGAGTGATCGGTACATAATGTGGAATCTAATAGATGTGAATATGTTTATAAATAATTACTTATAAGTATTCAATGTTCTTCTCAATCAATTTATTTACAATTTTCTGCTATACATCAGGTTTTGGTCCAATTAATGATGGAAAAATGAACGATAATGTCGTGCCCTTGAATCTTGAGGAATCAACGAAAAATTCGCACTATTTGTAATAAACGTACAAATCACACTTTACAACTGAGGAATATTGATTGAAAACTTAACAGAGAAAAACAAGATTAAAACAATGTGCCATCGTAGAGTATTAATTTAGCTACAAAGGATAAATGGAATGTGAAAAGTGGAACCGAATCCTGGTTAAATGCTATGATGCAAGTATGTGACATCAACTTGTTAATGATATATTACAATTCATTCGTTGAGAAACCTTCAATGTGAGATAAATCGCAGTAACATTGTTTCATAATCCTACTAAATGAAGAGAATGCATGAAATATGTTGATTCAGTGGAGTAAGTTATAAATTATTTATAAGTTTGATGAATTAGTCTGCAGTGATGCATTACAAACTTATTATCATTTGCATTAATCTGCATTTTAATAGCATTATTAAAATCCAAAGGTGCATCACTAGAACCAAAGAATGCCAAAATAAATTGATGATAATTTATTTCCGAGTAAGCTCTAGCTTCAAGCCCTAAAAAAATACCAGCAACTGATATACGCATTATGTTTTAAAGTTCATCGCGGGTCATTGACATCGTCTCATACTTTCATATAACTCTAGTCCAAAGTTTTTTTTTTCACGCTCAGAAAACGGCGAAGCTTTCAAAATTCTACGAGGGCGCTTCCCTATGGAAATCACTTTGTATTTCATTTTTTTGATATCTCATGCATCCGTAAATTTTTTCCGCCTCTTTTCCAAACATTTTTATTGATTAAGCTAGTGCAAGGCGTGGGCGCGTTGGACTAAAGCCGGGAGATAATGCCCTGAACAAACTTTAGGATTTATCGGAATATCCTCCACGAAGCACCCCTTTGGTTTCCCACCGTCTCCAATCACGTTTCCCAATATCAGCAAACGATAGACTCCACCCTGTTGTGTGTTGTAAATACGATAATCGATCAAGAAGCTTATGATACTAGGTCGAGTGCCCCCAAAATTCTGTACAACCTATTTGCCCTTCCATTCAATATGACATCACTCCAAAGTGAGATGACATAGCTATCTTCCATGCAATGGCACTCTTTTTTTATACGCTACCTTTTTTTTCGCTGAACCGTTTCGTTCAGAGAGGTCATTGGGGACCTTTAAAAAGTCGCATCCTGGGCACAAAGGATTTGGTAGGCGTGGGTCTTTCGACCTTTGACCCGCTCTTTTATGGGCATCATCTCAGCAGTTACTGTCGTAGGCGTATTTCTGAGAAGGCCAAAGATCAATGTTCCCCGCTGTTACTGTGCCGTAAGTTCAGTGTAGGTGCTCTCATCGAAATACTTACCCTTATTTCGGTGAAAGCTCACATGAAACTCCTGCAAAGATCCGTCTCTGATAACGATGACCTTTGTTGAAAACTTTCAATGCTCCCGTTCAATAATTCATTGTAAAATAGGTGGATTATGGAAATTGTTTCGACAAGAAAAAGTCGAACCATACCATAGAATTATATAAAATTCATAAAATTGGAAAGAGAAAATATAATTCACAGTGTACGGCGATATCTGGTGGAAATGTTTTATATCCATGAGAATAAAATAAAATGGTAAACTTCCACACAATTTTATTTACAAAGTACCGACCCGGTTTTGATAATACCTTGATAATGACACTACGTGTCGAAACCGGGTCGGTACTTTGCAAATAAAATTGTGTGGAAGTTTACCAATTTATTTTATTCTCATGAAGAGAAAATATATTTTCTCTTGGAATATGAATTCATATAGGTTTGTTCATTTTTGGGTGAGAGGATTGAATTGTTAGGATATTAATACACAAGGTGTGATGCAAAAAGACTGGACCGATAAAATGGCTTGTTCATTTCGACGGATACCGCTTAATTGAACTTGTCACCCTCAAATTACATACCCTGGCTGACGACACACCTTTGCCAACGTTTCTTCCAGCTCTCGAACCCTGCCTGCTAAGCCGCTTTAGGAATCTTCTTCTGATCCGCCGTACAATCCCCTATATTATTTCTACTGTATAGATACCTTTTTCTCAACTTATACGCAACCAAACTCTACAAATGAGGTACCAAAATGCACAGAATTTATCAGAAAACATGCGACGGCATATCTTACTTCCTAAATATTGCTATTATTTCCTAAAATTGGTTTTAAAAAATGGCCCTTGATATTTTTCTTAGGGGATGAGGCGATCCGCCATCTTGACGTCACGCACTTGCTCCATGGTACAGAGCAAACCTTTATTTCAGGATATTTAATTGATCCCAATTTAGTTTCAGATATATATTACTATATTTTTGCGGACCTGCATTGAAAAGAGCGGGGGAAACCCGCTGGGAGCGGGCGCATCACGCTCGTAAGTATTTGTGTCCGCAATAGAGTCGAGTCGATGCCCCTTCAAGGTTGATTTTATCTTTGGAAACAAAAAAAGTCTGATGGAGCCACGTCTGGAGAGTAGGGTGGCTGTGGGATGATGGAAGTTTTGGTATTGGCGAAAAACTCTGTCATGATCAGCGTGTGAGTCTCGCATTCTTCTATATTATATGAATGCTGTATATTGTACGTCCTTTAAGAAATCTAGAAATTTTTCTAAAGTGGGAGACGTATTAATCCCCGAAATATTTTCAAGCTTGCCTCCTTTTGAAGCTACAATATCCCCATTGATATGCCAAATCTGATTACGTAACCGTTTGGAAACTTTACGCTAATTGTCTTGAAATGTTCTTGAATCGCAAAATTTTAACACACGATACCTACGAGGAATTTATCGCTAATTAATTAATTATTTTTTTTTTATCATTCCGAATTTGTACTTATTTATGCCACCGGTAAAATTATTATATAGATATTCATCGGACAACGCTTTCGCTTAAAATATTTTGTCCGCTTTTTGTGAATGGCAGATTTATTAGAATGAATATATTCGTTTCATATATATAGGAGTGAGAAATTAGAGAGGCAATCGCTGTTTCAATTCAAAGCTCCGTCATTTACTTTCACCAAAATATCCAATAGAATTAACATATCGCCAATGTTCTCTAACATTTATGCAAAGTTATACTTGAAACAAAAGAATAGCTTTTCTTTCATATTGATAGCAAACTGTCGTGATTCAGCTTTTGCAATGATATCCACTCAGTATAAATGGATAAAAAATGAAGTATTCATGGCAATAGTTAATATTAATTTTTTATTCTTCATCCCCGTAACCTTAATTACTTTTGACCACGATTTAAAATATAACTATGCCCTCTACCTATTAGAGAGTCAAAATTTCGGTTTTCATATGCTGTTCCTGAAAAATGCGACCTTACCAAATCAGTTGAGAAACCTTTGAATTTACAGTAAACTTTGGGTTCCTCATATCACATAACTAATTTCCAATCTTTTCGAATATTTAAAGTTTGAATAAACTGCAAAGAAATGAGGAGTAAGAATTGGCAATGTTGGTACCGTTCTTAGAAATATTTTACTTATGCCTTACGGTTGCGTGAATTAAGCAAATTTCATTTGGAAAAAAGCCTGCATAAAGTTAGTATAAATGATTGGAAAAATTAATGAAAATGTTATTTTAAAGAAATATTCGTGTTAAGTGTGACTTTTATGGCAGATATTAGGATTAAAGAGCTTACATTTGCGAATGGGGTGGCGAAATCTATCCACTTAAACCAAAACCTTCATTGTGGGTTAAGATGGAATTAATTATTATAGAGAAAATTATATTTTCTTTTGATGCATGCTTGATAAATACAAGTTGAAATATACGAAGATTACCAAATATTGGTTTTAAGTAGGCGTTTCTTAGCTAGCACGTAAAAAAGTGTTTTGTTTTATGCATTGATTATACGTGACCCTTACACTCAAACATATGGAAGTAAAGCAGGGTCAAGTCAGTTTCCTTCCAATAATTTTATCAATCATGATTACTAAAACCATGCAAATAATTGCAATCGCAAAGAGGTGCAAATTCGAATTCGATATGCTGAATAAAGTAATTGCGGTATATTCTGGCATTTTTGCCAATATGTGGCCAAATATTTTCAGTAGAATCATGCAGTTACTACCTGGAGTAGAGGGAGCGTAGTACTCCATCCGTTAGACGGGATTCCCAACAGTAACTTATTAGGAGGGTTTCGTGAAATGTAGGCTAATGCTTATAAAATATCTAAGCGGATCTTTCTATGAACCTGCAGTGCGAACTTCTTTTGTTCAACTTGCACGTCGCATGAAAATCGAACAAAATAATTTTACATCAGTTAAAAATGTATCCATCTTGTTTTTTCTAGAATGCGTGATTTTAATACTCCCTCCTCTATGCTTCTCCTATTGCTTAGATCCTTTTGTAATTTTGCGCATAATATTGTGTCTTTCCTCGGCAATATCTCCATGCGCTGCGTGAAATTACTCTTTTTTTAATCTACTCAATGCATGATTAGTGCTATCATTAAACGAAAAATAACCATCAATATGCTAAACTGAGCCATCTACTTAGCAAATAGCACGATGATATTCATAAATCAATAACGCTGCTATGAGAGTAGGTGATCCAAAGAATCGCCATCAAAACTGCTTTAAGGGATTCACAGTGGGTACAATAGATTTTCATTCGTCTCTAAATACCCCCTTTAGTACAAATGAGAGCAGCTACGGATTTTTGGCTCCGGATTCTCAGCTTCAGCGTCACAACGGAGATTATTTTTCAGGCATCAATACGGAGCGAGAGGGACAACGGCCTTGAGTCAGCTCATCTTTTTACTCCCGAAATTTGTCGTCTCCAAACCGTCCGTTCGCTGCCTCGCCCTAAATGCTGCAGAGGGAGCAATTTTGGCATCCCCCTCCAGTTCCCCATCGTCCTACTTCATAGCTGGGCCGATTGCTAACGATCCGGCTACGGTGTGCCATGAGTACGTTCATTGTATGGAATTTCCGGAGACTCAGGTATTCTGTGATCTTACGAAGGCTTCCCCTCCGTTTTGGTCGGAATTCGGCGCGTATAATTGCTTTTGAGCTTCGCTTTCCACTCCCAAAGGGTGGAGCGGATGAAAAATTGTGAGCGCAGCTGTGAGTGGACTGTATTTCTCCCTTTCCAACTTCTCATGCAATCATCACTCCCGAATCCTCACTACAGTCGAATGATGAGATTCGAAATGCCTTCTAATTTTTTGTGCAATATTATTTTACTTTGATAAAAGGCCTTGTCCTTTATTTTAGTGTAGAATCAGGGGTGGATAAGTTCAAGTTGGATGAGCGTGTATAGAAAGCCAATAAATTTGAAAGATGTAATATTACGTCCATGGCAATCTTCAATAACATTAACAGGACGTAATATTAAGTCCATGGCACGCAAAGAGTTACCTATAAAATATGCTCCAACATTTTATCCGCTGCTTAGACGATTCTAAGTTATTTCCAAAATAGTATAAAATAATAAATTATAAATTATAAATCCTTTTAATAAATACTACTCGAAGTGCTAAAAATGCTTTCTTAATTCAATAATTTAACGAATTTTCCTTATTTTTTTGCGCGATATTGTTTTATTTACCAATGGTTTCGTCTTTTATTTTACTATAGAATAAGAGAGGGGTACATACATATTAGATGAGCCTGAGCCTAGGCGTGTAAGAAATATTCAGAATTTACAACAGCAATAAATTTAACCTCACAATAGTCTAACTGTGAAATATGAACTTCTTCATAGCTATCAGCATTCTTTTCAAAAACAATTTATAATAGTGCCATACTTGTTTTATATAAGGAGCAGTATTTTTATAGATAAAAGTTTTTGTCCCTAAGATTGGTAGACAGGAAAATTTATATGAACAGGAGAGTGACAGACAAGTGGGCGACAATGAACTTTCCTTTTCCCTCGTTCTGTGCAACCACCTTCCTTAATCCGCATAACAATTGAATGATTACATTTGAAAGGACTAGATTTTTCACTCTATAGGAACAGTCTTATTTTTCTTCAGAGGTTTCATTTTTTGGTATCATGAAACAGCCCCAGACGCGGATACAAGCAGGGGAAAAATTATTGTACTGCAAAATTAATAACACAGTGAATAAATAAATTCTGTCGCACTATATTGACGAGATTTGAACCGATTTTCAACGTTTTATTTGTTGTTCAATATTTTTTCATGGATAAATGGATTAATCCCTTGTATTTTCTATTGTAAACCAGCGGTGAATGTAGGCACAAGTAACACAAATGCGCAGGCTTAGGGGCCCGCAAAAAATTTGCAAGTGGCAAAACCAATGAATTTAGTTTCACTACAGAGTGCTAGAAGGTTCCATAATCATGTGTTTAATATCATTCATAAACATCGAAGAAAGTTTTTTTTCCATTGGTTAGCTTTAACTTTGGCGGATACGGGTACACTCATCATAGACACGGATTTGAACCGACTTTTTTCTGTATCTCTACTTAGAATCCACTCTGACGGTTTATTCGTGAATCCTTGCGTATTTAAGTATTGGCCCTCTTTTAGTCAAAGAGTCCTACGGCTCTTCTGGTATTTCAAATATAAAAAAATTCACCTGATACTTACCCGAAAGAAATTTTTGGAGTAATTTTATGCTTCTCTTTGGAATGTTATTTATTTTTTAATGTGAATGAAATAATTTCAAAGCCTGGATTTAGTCAGAGTTTCATTTCATGCTTCTTTGGGCATAAAGATGATTTGACTGATGCGCATTTCGGCTGCAGAAGTTCTTGCTTGAGTAAAACCTCGAATACTCATAAAAAAATTTTATTCATGAAATTACTGAATTGTATATATGATTGGGGAACGAACGTTTCCGAATATTTCTTTGTTTGTAGCTTTTAAATGAAATACTTATTTGAGGAGAGTCACATAAAAAGTTTTATTTTCTGGAATAAAGATAATTTTATTTTCTTTTGAGAATACTATCAAGACTATAGAGTAAGCTTCAGGTGTGTAGGTTTTAATATTCCCTAAAAGAAATAAATGGTTAAGCATAAAACACGATGGTGTTATTTTACTGTCTTTGATGTAAAGCACCAGTTTTTCTGCTGAAAATATGCCGAGATTCCCCGGCGATTTCCGTGAATTTCAGCAAAGATTTACATTTATGGGGCAGTGGAATAAAAAAACTGAGACCCACTTTTTCCATTAATATTTTTCATTCTTTTAAAAATATGAGTATCTCCATAAGTTCTGGAAGGAAATAAAGGAATGCGCTGGTCAGTAAGGGCTCCGATAACTCTGCTCAGGTAAAAAGATGAAACCTAAAGTTTTTTGGCTGAAATCATGGGCTATTTCTCTTTAAAAACTCAACTCGTGCTTTTTTCATGATTAAATTTAGAAATCAGTTTTTGTCTATTTAAATTAGAGTAAACCTTTCCTGTAATATCAACAGTTTTGTTCTGAGAAAAGTTGGATATTATGGCGGAAAGATAAAATTAGTGTTTTTTGTAATTTTTATCCCTTACCCCACTTGCTTGGAGATGGACTTTGCGGTATTAAACATGTCAATGTCAAATGCTGCCAAAAATAATTACAGGCTGAGAAAAACCATTGGTAGTGATGAACTACATCATATACCGTCATGTTGTTTTTCTCAGATGATGATTTAAATATATGAGCAGGCTTTAACGATTTCCAGGTTACCGGATATTTCTTATTAATTTTTTTTACTCGATACACAGATGAGGAGATTCTACTAAAGAGAAGAGGAAAATAGATGTGAGGATTTAACATATAATTTTGATTACCAGGTATTAAAATAAATCGTGTGCGTACGTAAATAGGCAAGTTCAAATAAACAGATATTTCGTGGATGGACTAAAATCCTATAGATGAGTTATCAGTTTTCTTTATTTTCCTATGAATTGGATGTTTCCATGTTTGCCGGAAACGGATAATTTTATTGAGTTTAATATTTATTAGCGAGATGCAGTTTAGGAATTTTAAGGGTACAATAATAAAGTATTCGATACTGCATGTAACAAGGGCGGATCAGGAAATAATTATTAAATCCAAGACGTGGAGATGGCGCTTGTGAAATGAAAACGTGTGGTTTTTTTACAATTACAATAATTGATAGTGCAGTTTCCAAAACTTCATCTATATTAATCTCATCTTTTCAAGCATGTTACCAAAGCTATTATCAGATTTTTAGTTCACACAATTGAGTATTGAGTAGCATAATTTTGTATAAAATCTGAAGATTCAAGCGTAGTGGAGAGGAATTTTTCCATATTGCAATAAATAATTCTACAGGTTTTCATATCTCTTCCCCCTCCTCTTTTCCCTTACTTCCCCCACTCCAGTCAAAAATTGTATTTATTTGACGCACTACACACCATTTTTGCCTCTAAGATATTGTAGTAACAATTGTCAACCTAAACTAGGTCAAAATAAATTTATTATCGTGGAAAATAATATTTATTTCAAAAGGTCTAGTTTTGGGCGATAGATATAAGTATTTGTTGAAGTCGTATGCGGCCTGAATTGAAGACAGTAGGACCACAGTTTGAGTAGTGTTACCTTTGGAGGCAGTTTAGTTAGGAATTTCTGAAACCCTCGCCTACCGCTGGAGGAGGACTAAAGTATTGCTTTCAAATGGATTCTTGTGTTCCGTGAGTGAGCTCAGGAACACTGGGTGGGCCCACGTGTGTCCGTCTCCCTGCAGAAAGGACGTTTCCATGCCTTTTATCCTACACTTCTCTTAGCTTCCTTGATGGGATGCCTTGCATTGTTTACTCTACCACTTGAAGTTGCAGTGGGTACGCTAGAGGACTAGAAGAGAGTGGCGATGTTACTCTAGCAGTATGTTCTTTTGAGTGTCGTGAATCGAGAGAACACGGTCCCGTCTCGCATTTCAATCTCCTACTCGAGAGAAGTAACGGAACGTTTTCAGTTTGCTCATCCCATTTCCTAATCGCAGCTGGTGATTTAAGTCGATCACCCTTTCTTTAGCCTGGGGATTGGGTTTGTGTGGTGGCTTCCCACCCGGCGGGCCAGGGATGAAATCCCGGCAGTGGTAGGGAGAAGTTTCAGAGACTGTCCGATCCCTACTTGAATGTAGCGTGCAGGAGATCTCAAGCGCAACACTCCGTCCGTCGGATGGGACGTAAAGTCGTGGTCCCCTTGGCGTCTTTCGTTAAGATTAGGCTAATGCCGACGCCAGGTTTCGCTCCACCCTTCCTTCCATAACCTTCCCTCATGGGGCAAATGACCTCAGCTGTCGCTCGCCTCCTCCAAAGACCATACGATACCATATCTTTCTTTAACCTTCCGTCAGGCGCAATGAATCTAACAGGCACAGCACGAGGTTTTTTTATTAATTTCTCCGCAACACTATGCGGCATAGACCCTTGAAATAGGTTTTTGTTTTAACACGCTCTTTGCTGTTTTTCACTTTCCGAATTTATGCTGACAGATCAGTGGCGGAATATTCAGCATAATTAAAGAAATGAAGGCACAATAAAACAAAATATAATTATTTTTAGATGAATGAGATAGCAAAATAATATCCTCTGGTCTTATAGAATTCACATGATAAAATAAATTACATAAAAGAACACTTAATAGCCGAAAGAGCACGTTGTTGGATCGGTCCGGGCCGTATGACGGTATATAAAGTGATCTATGCATAGCACGAAAGAAACAATGCAAGTGTTCGACTAAGCTAATAATGGTGCTTTGAAATTTAAAGGTGTACCACTAGGCATGCTAAGAGTTAATAATTTTGTTCGCATCTGTGCCTGTGCCTGAACTAAGCGATTCCAATATTGCGCCTGATGGAAGGTCAAGGGAGTGGATAAAGGGAAATACGTAGTTAATGTGACTATAAAATGTTGCCTTTTTGAAGCAATTTCGTGAAACTCGGCACATGCGTTTCCTTTGAGTATTACGATAATGACATTAAAAAATATTCTGTATGATAAACGGCACGATGTGGTGGAAGATCTTAATTTGAATTAAATGTGACATTGCAACATTTCCACTGGATTTGTTTTAACACGACGGATGTTGTTTGTAACGATTAAACGTGTCGTGTTAAAATAGTGGAAATTCTGCAGCGTCTTATTAAACTAACATTGAAAAATGAAGCAACAACCTTTATAGATACCCATTATCTACCATGATCCCCAAATGGGGACCCGGTTCTTTAAACTACATAGCAGCGCTACCTGTGACCAATATATGGAAACTGGACCTTCGCGTCTTCCAACATGATGTCGTTGGTGAAAGGAGGCATGAAGTGATCACGTGCATGCATTGACATGTGCACACGAGCACGTTTCCGCTCAGAGGTCTCCGTTTTTTGGTCGTAGAGGGAAAAGGTGACTTTTGACAGCATAAAAGACGTTGTTGGCTGTGGCTATTCTCCAACTGGGTCCATTTTTCTTCATTCCTGGTTAGCATACAATAGCATAATCGACGTTTTGTATTGCCAATGTGCGTCACTAGGGAACAATGGACACAAACACCTCGAGCCCCATCTGTGGCTCACGGTTGACATCGTGGCCGTGAGACTCAAAATGTGTGTTTTCCTAATTATTGGGATGTATACGGACACAATCAAAGTAAAAAAATTAAAAAAACAAATTTGGCAGTCAATGGGTTAATTTATTATGCCCATCCAGTTTTCTTGAGCTCACTTACGGAACACGTAAATCTATTTGAAAGAAGTTCTTTAGTCCTTTTCCAGGGGTAAGCGAGTTTCAGTAATCCCTTACTAAACTGCCAATAAAGGTAACACTACTCAAACTACCCCTTACCCTGTATTTACTCAGTGTTTCAACCCGGCGTAGGTTGGAATGAATTTGCTCTCTCCGGACTAAGGCAGAGGAGCTTGAATTTCGGAGATTTAGACGTGGGGTTTAGTTTAGCTCCTTAGCCACCACGGACTTCGAGATTATTTATTATTTATTATTATTATTATTATTAATACATAATTTGTTACAAGTCGACCATGAAGTCGGGTGGTAACACAAAGTTAGGAATTATATTAAGACAAACATATCAAATGCAAAAAAATTTAAAAAGCCCTCAAAATACCATTTTTTACACAATACATGTCCCCATGTACATAGCACCAAATCAGCAGAAAACAATACATGTTAACATTTACATTGCCCTCAAAATCCAATTTTACACAATAATATACGAAGGCCAAAGTAAAAAAGACGAGAAACACTAAATTCAAAAAATATAAATTTATAAAGCCCTCAAAATTCAACTTTATTTATCCTATTGATAAATATTGTGGCGTGAGTTGGGAAGGACTCAAAAAAAAATTTCCTCCGGTAAACCATTCCAAACCTCTATCCCCCGATGTAGGAAGGAAAATTTTAGTCTATTTGACAGCTGCCTTGGAGCCATATTAATGATACGTTGATTTTACTTAATAAAAGTGGTAATAGAAGGATCAACAACTTTCTATTCCTACCTTTATGGATTTCCACCAAGTTACGCCCGTCACTATTAATTATAAAAAGAGGTAATACTATGTAAATAGTATAATTTGAAAAGAAGGTTTGATTATTATGCCCAATTTAATTATTTCGCAAACGCAGGTATTCAAAGCACCCGTGCCTTTGTGTCATTGAAGCTGGGTTGTTGAAGCGAACCATCTCTTAGAGTAGAATAATGTTTGCCACTCCCACACCCATATATTACCGTGCCATTCAACTCGAGAGTGTTTGTTTGTGTAAGAGCTTTCACCAGCTTACATTGCGCTAAATGTTTCTTCAAAGCAATGCTCAAACAAATGCATCTAGTCTACATACAACCGATGTGAGGTTCCGCAAGGCATAGGCATATAGCCTCATGCATCACAAAGGGCTGTGAAATAAAAGCAAACAGTAAGGGAGGTTGCCAAACTTCATCATGCCATCTGTAATTATGTCTCAATGTATATTGTTGTAGTCCACTCAAAATAGTAGCTAGGAATTTAATAAATAGACTGTAACCGTGATATCGGGAGACACTTATCGTTGAACAATTCTCATTGACATTACTCCTCGATCTTTTATAAAATATTACTTCTGATATTTCATACGGGAGATTAATTTTTCTCGTTTGAAGTGATTAGGTTTTCCAGCACCGGGAAAGAAATACAAATAATGATCATGATGAAGAACACAAATGGTAATATCCACTCTTTTTTAACACTCTGCGTGCCGTGGACGTAATATTACGTCCTGCTAATCCTTCTGAGGATTGCCATGGACGTAATGTTACGTTCCATCTATTTTATTGACTTTGTTTGCGTGAAGCTGTAATATTTCGCCCATGGTACTTTTCCAGTTTACTGCTTAGCGGTTTTGTTATTTCAAAAATCTACTGCTCGATAGAAGAAGAGTTCTTTTAATGTCTTGAGGACGAAAAGTCCTCCCTTATCTCAGCCTACTTTGTTGAAAATTCTTTGGAGGAAAGAACCGTTCGTTGAGGGTGCAGTGACCCTTTTTGTCATCCACGATTTGGAATGATTTGCTTGGAACAATGCTACGTATGGTTTCCATGGTTTAAATAGTTCAAATTGAGCGTAATAAAAAATATTATGCATTTTATGGCCGTACATCATTTGTTGCAACTTTTTTATTTAAAAAAACAGCAGGTTTTCATTATTAAAATATATATTTAAAAGTTAGCAATAAATGTTATCCAACTCATTCATAAAGGAGAGCAAACAAAGTCCATTTTTATTGAATTACACATCGATATAAAGATATTTTTGATGCCTATGTTTTAAAAAAATTGTGAATTTAGTAGAAATGGCTGGAATTTTTCAGTAGGGCTTTAAAATTAGCGGCAGGCACTCAAAGTGTTTATGCAACACTCAACACCAATCATGGTTTCAACACAATGTGTCATTTTCAAAGAAATAATGATCCTTACGCTGAATCGAGCAAAGAATTTGCACTCTAGCAATATTTTCTCTCCAAAAACTTTCTCATTGATTTCTCATGCCGATGATAATCAGGTATCGACTATTTACTCAGGCTTTCTGATTAATAATTCTGCTGTGCACGCTTACGTCATCATTTTTTATATTTTACTTCGGATCCCATATATAAAGTGGGTGTTTTGTAATTTTCATAGAGAAATAAACAATATTTTATCGCTCTGGGGATTAAGGGTAATTATTTTCTCGTTTTTAAAGCGCATTAGAAACGCTCATATTTACCCAGATGAAGGCGTATTAGAAAATGAAAAGCTCTAATTAAAGAGGAAAAATAAAGTAGGTACCTATTTTTTGTGGCCCTAGAGGCCTGAGCATAAAATGTGTAAAATGAAATTAGCAAATGAAAAACTAGGTCAAACAAATATGAGCGATGACATTTCATGATTCACTGGAAAGCACAAATAATATGAATGCATTTGAACACGTATTATTTTAGTCTCTATCAGTTCTATGAAAAATTTTAGAGACATTATCATTTGCATATACATACTACCCCGCAATCCGCCGATAAAGAAGTGTGGCAGGGGGGTTAGGGTACCAGCCGTAAAATTTAAAAAGAAAATGCACAAAAAAATTAATGGTGCGATTGAAAAACGAATTCCCATATCAGTCCGTTCGGCAAAATATCTCTCTTAATTAACCGCTTTCGGACCTGGAAATATAGTGGGGCTCTAATATGATGTTCTCCGTGTTGATCAATGTTCTCAACTGCTCGAGCAATCTAAGCCAAGCGTGCAGTGTCTAGCGGCTCCCAGCGTAGTTCGCTTAACATCTGTGAAAAAGGGCATTAAACACATAAATAGACATCGGGAGCATAGGGTTGCATATTGGTGCATTATAGATAAAGATAACGAGCGTGCTGCGCCCGCTCCCAGCGGGCTTCCCCCGCTCTTTTCAATGCAGGTCCATAGAGGGATAGGCGCGTTTCTAATTTTAAAATGTAGAAAAAAGGTAGGGTCTTATGTACAAATTTAATTGGAATGTTCATGTACAAATTGAGGTCAGAGGACCTCTTTAAACACAACATTGAAAGTAATTACATTATCCTCTGTTATACGAACATGATGACTCATACTTACGCATCAACAGGAGACTTGAATGTGGAATCAGCCGCATTTTGATAAAAGTAATTTAAAGAATGCGAGATATTGTTGCAAATAAACAAATGTATCAGTTTGTGCGCCGTCAACGTCCAGAATATTTACCTTTTTGTTGTTTTTTGGTTTTGTTTTTGCTTTATTTTTTTTTATTATTTAAAAACCAATTTTAGGGAACAATAGCAATATTTAGTAAGTAAATTATGCCGTCGCATGTTCTCTGTTGAATTCTGTGCATTTTAGTACCTCATTTGTATTCTCATCTCTCATCTGATTTTGGTTGCGTATAAGTTGAGAAAAAGGTATCTATGCAGCAGAAATAATATAGAAGATGTTTGGGAAAACTTGTTCTCACAAAAGACGGCTACACGTATGGGCCCCGTATAAAAAAATAGCCCGTGCTTGGATGAGGGGAACAGAATCTGTTTGCAGTGATGACCGTGCCTTGTCGCTGTGGGAGGTCGCAGCGCTTTGTAAACGGTTGTGGGGATCGCGGGAGCAAATACGACATCAAAGAAAACTTGAGGAGTGCGTCGCTGGGAAAGCGGTTAATTTCGAAGCATTTTGAGGCAATTTCCGTCCTGCTGTTTCCCACGAGATAAGGGGTTGGGGGGAAGGAGAGAGGGAGTCAATTCGGTTGAAAGCGGCGGTAGTGGTGGCAGCGTTGACGCCGTTGCCCCGGAGACAGTCACTCGTTTGATTCGTGGAATCGGATTCGCGACTCGAACGCCCGACTTCTAAGGCGATACTTAAGCCCTCACCGTCTGTCTGTGTTCGAGTGTGGGATAGTTCTCCTCTCAAAATCCCTTCGAAGACAGTTTCGGGCCTTTCTGTGACTACGAAAGTCCAATACATGAAACTTTGTAGCGATTTTCATCATTGGCTACGTGTGCCAGGTGCTCCTTGATTTAATGTTACCCCGGAATAATTTGGTCCCTATATCTACGTAATTTGCGTTCGAGAAGGCCGTATTTTTTATTTGGGGAGTTTGCCATAGATATATATTTCCAATTTCCCGCTTGAACGGCAGTGAATTTTGGTGAAATTAATTAATTAATCATTATCATTATTTATGTAATATTAACATGAAAATGAAAAATTTATTCCCATGGGACACATTTTCCTTGAATCAGGGATTGAATCACCGATCGGCTTGACTTTTCGGGCTGTGCAGGCTACTATTGAAACTAAGGGGGCCGTTTTTTTTCAAACTCCGACGGGTCATGGACAAAAGAAGAAATGATCGATTAAAAATTATGTCATCGGTAAATATTGAACACACTTGTGGTGTCCTTTCGACATAATCGCCTCGACGACAGAGGAATTGATCGAGCCTGTGGGCATGCTTTACTAAACCTTCTTCATATGATGCTGCCGCCGATGTCTTCCAATGATTTTCGCCTTTGTACCGAAGCTAATGGTCTGGGGGATCGGGTTGGTGTGGTTGCTAGAGTGTTGGCTTCCCACCCGGTGGGCCCGGGTTCAAATCCCGGCAGCGGCAGAGAATTTTCAGAGACTGCCCGATCCCTGCTTGTGTGTTGTGTGGAGGACATTTCAAGCGCAACACTCCGTCCGTTGGATGGGACGTTAAGCCGTGGTCCCCTTGGCGCCTTTCGTTAAGAGAAGGCTAATGCCGACGCCAGGTTTCCCTCCACCCTTCCTTACCTTACCTTCCCTCGTGGCGCAAATGACCTCAGCTGTCGGTCGCCTCCTCCAAATACCATACCATACCAGCTAATGGTCTGTTTGAAAACGCTTCCCTCAGGGCCACGTCCTCATTTCAGCGTAAAGATGGAATTCACGCTTCACGAGGTCGGCATTGCACGGCGGGTAATCGAAAATGTCCCATTGAAATAGTGTGGTCTCCTATTATTTTTTGTTTTCCTAAATCGAAAGATTATTACTCCTGGAGTACGCATTTCACGCTCTTAGATTTTCCAATGACGATATCTATTTTTCGCGATTAAACGAAAAGTGAAAAATTGGACAACGGTTTCGCTGGCTATCCTGCCAGCGTCTTCAGATCGAAGGTGAAGACCTGAAGACGCTGGCAGGATAGCCAGCGAAACTGTTGTCTGCAAACAAGCTGACGCGGAAGAAAACCCTGAAGAAATGCAGAGATCATACGAACGGATTTTATAAAGTGCTATGAAGGAATTTTTTTAAATTTCATGCCATTAGCCACCATACATAGACAATAAAGATATATTAGTGAAATCCGACCGGTGTTGTCCTGTCTGTGCATCACTAATTCCTCAGTATATATATTATCCTAAGTGTCATCAATGAAATACCAATTGTACGGGTAAAATTGAAAAATATCATGATTTTGAGAAGACAAAAATGAAAAATGGGTCATAAGCGCTTGATTGTGATTCACCTATAGTGTCAAAATGTATCTATCATATTATCCCACTTTTAAAATTACCTTTAGGACTCTCATTTCTCAAAATGAACTTTATTTTCATTCTAGCAGTCTCAGTAAAGTCGCATACGTAAGGGATTCAATGGGTTTGTTACCTAATGCGCACACAAGGTCGCACGTGTGCTGAGTCACCAAAGGAAATGACTGTCATGAACAGAATTAGGGCAACGTATCAATTTTCTCGACCTATGTGATATTTTGTAACTTTTTCAGGGTCATAATTATTTCTGCGTATCAAACCTACGTGGTCCCATCAAGCGAAAGCCATATCGGCTCTTTATAAAACATTCCATGTGCTTTTTGTCTTTTTATACCTGGAAATATGCAATCTCAGTGACAAATTATACTATTGTTTTTTATCTATTATTCTATATCGACGCCATTACAGCCAAGTGTTCACTACTTTCTTTCACCGAATATTAAAGCCAATTTTAATAATGGTGCTGCAGGAAATATATATCCCCTTGGCTGTTTGATGTAAAAGCAAAGCAAGCTGTCATGGATGAAGTTGAAATATATCACAATTAATCGTTAAAACTTCTGATTAACGAAAACGAACCTTTTTTACGTACTTAAAATTATCCTGATGACACCTAATATTTCTATTTGGTGAGGGATTCAATTTTTTTATCATATCAGGTATGGTCTTTAATGCTTTCAATGCCTCGTTCCTACCATCGTGCGTATCTTTTCGACTGCATTATTTCGGATTACTATTGATGCTCAGTTGACTCCGTTTACTACGCATTGCCGCATAGCATTTTTCGTTCCATTTTGAATAAAGATGAGCACTCCGTTCTTCTAAGAGACGCAAAGCATCGGAAAGTCAAAAAAGAGGAGGCTGTAAATAGAAAAATCCTTCCAAATTTGGACGGAAATAAAATTATTTTTCTTTTGTAGTCCACATGGAGCGACGAAAATATTTGCATAGTAGAACAGGCATGCATAATTCATAATTATCATAATGTTAATTGCAAGTCTGTATAGAGGGTGTTTCAGGAGGAATCTGCAATACTTCAGGAGGTGGTAGTGTATGCATTTTACATCATTTTGGCACTTAAAATTTAACTTTAAGCAGACGCAGTTCGCATGTATCAATTCCAGACAAGAAATTTAAATTATTTTTTGATTTCTCTGATGCTTTGTGATACATCTCCTCATCCCCCCCCCATACTTACGCCACTGCACTAGGCGGATCAGCTGAACCCCGACCAAGATCGCCCCACCCGGTCAACTTACTACCCCTCGACTCTCGCCGACTACTTCAACCAAGGGGTTGAAGGGGTATGCGACCTTACCCCTTCTCCTCCGACAGCGGCCTCCGAGGCTGTCTACGGAAGTAACTAAAAAAAAGAAAAACGGTGGGCGCTCCCAAGCGCCAGCATAAATGAAAACGTCACAGTAGGGGAATCGACTATCTTGTGGACTCCTTAGTTACTGAACTATGCTACGCAAACATTTTTTGTATGCACTTTGCAGTTATCAAGAGAAAGGTTTTTCTCGGATATCCTGAATTTACGACATTTTATGTTACTCTATTTTTTAAGGCCAGTAAATAAATAAGGTTGGACGATAATGTCCAATGAAAAATGAAAAAGCAGGAGCGATTTCCACAATTTTACATTTATTAATGCTACGGGTTTCGCTTTTCAGCATCATCAGGTATCTGATGATGCTGAAAAGCGAAAAGGATCTGATGATGCTGATTATTTCACGTTTCCACTCCATCTCGCCTGAAATCTCAGACGATAATGTTCAATTTTATTGCTTTCGACAAGCAAACTTTGAGCTTTATTAAACGAGAGCTTTAAGAGAGTATCGACAATACGGTTTCGCAATATCGCTCATTTAGCGATTGTTTTAGACAAACATTATCATATATCTTAGTCCAACCTTAATTCTTTATTGCCCTTAAAAGTCCAGAAAATATACCCTCTCAAAGTACCTTTTCGAAGGTAACCAAGAAAAATCTTTTTCATGGTAATCTAAAAGTTCATCCAAAAAAATATTTGCGTTTCCATGGCTCAGTAACTAATTAGTTGCACCACCATATTTATGAACAAAAACTGCTGATAATTGTCTCCCTTACCACCTCCAGAAGTATTGAAGATTCCTACTCAAGTACTTACTCTATATTTTTTTATTTTCGTAGGTATATTCAATATAAAGCGATTCAATTAATTGTGATGTCACTTCGTGAATTCTTTCATTACATACTGATCCCCGAGAAAGCCCAGAAGTTAACCAGCACAAAGAAATAAAAAGAAATAATGATCCTTACGCTCACAGGACGCGCTCTCTTCTTTGGTATTTGCACTACGGGAATATTTTCTTCCAATAATTCTCTCGCAAAACTCTTATTGATTTTTCATGCTAAAAATTGACTAGCACTGAACATTTACCTTGGCCTTATAAAACAATGAGGACGAAATATATTTTCAATTCTTCTGTATAAACACTACATTGTTCCTCTTCTTCAAGTCAATAAATAGTTTAAGACGGGTTAGTTATTTTTGACTGTGTGATTCCGTAAGGTAGCTTTTTAGGAATGTTTTCTGAGATCTCGCATTTTTATTGCGGTCGAATATTTTCGAGGACAGCTCTCATCACGTGATGTATTCCGGCAGCAAAAAAATAGGAAAAAAAGGAATCTCCACATTTTTCCTTCGTCAGCGGAAGCATTTTTATTGCGAGCGACTCAAGAATTCTAGAAAGTCCACGTGTTCTTATTTTAAAGTCGTTATATGATTCCTTGCATTTTATACGGGTTTTCTTCTCGACGTTCAGATATCTCTGCTCGTATGATTTCATACTTTTTTTTCCTGAATATGACCTCGTTTCTCAGGCATTGTTTTTTCTATTTTTATTTCTTTTTCGGAAAAGACAAGCACCGTAGAAACTTTAGCTTTGGAAGATTCTTATGGAAAGACTTTAAATTACAGCACCCAAACTCGTACTTTTACGACATTATTTTGCTTGTTCGGCATTATTTTTGCCTCGATTGGCAGTGTCCTCATGAGAAAATTGTGACATCAATATTTTTGTTCTTCTTTTCTATATATTTTCCCGAGTTTTAACTGTGAGATTTGGATGTGGGTTGACTTAACGGGTTGAGATATTGAGGATTGGATTTTTTTCCACATTGGGCACTGCTTAGTCAAAAACCTCTATGCAATAGATTAATAATAAACTACTCATAACAATTACCTTAACATTTTCTAGAAGTTTACTCATTTAAGAACCTTTAAATATAAAATTTCTTTATTTGTGTTGAAATTATTCACTGATTTGAAAGTTTAAAATAAAAGTATGCTAATTAAATATCATTTATAAGCTTTTAATTATATTCAGACATGCAACGACACAAAAATACATGGAAACTTCAGCGTCAGCCAATTCCTGACGCTTTTGTGCAAGAACATTTAAGGCAAGCAAAAATATCATGTTTATGAAGAGAACCATTCCCTTTTTCAGGTTTTTAAATTTCTTTTTAGTTCTTTAACCATGCGTAACGCAGTGCATGCTAGACGGGGATTTTGAATTCAAAAATGTTCAAATTAGAATCCCTAGAGCTGGATAACATTCCTCCTCTTTTCGATAGCGTTGCAATGAAGGGAATTGGTGGATTAATTTTCCTTGCCTTTGGCAGCTTTGAAAATTTCGGATTCCATCTCAATTATCGTGTAGGAAAAGGTGAATACCGGAGTGCATGTATTCTTACGCCTAACAAAACTGGAATTTAAGCAACACTTCTATGAAAAGGATACTTGAGATGATGGAGAGGATTAGACGGCATCTGCGTTAATTTAAGTGGAGAGTATTCTGCCGGTGGATAACTGTATAATTTCATTTATTAGAAGACCCGTTGTAATAGTTAAATAAAAATACATCGATTTTGAAGGATATTTGGCTTATGTTTTATCGATTACAAGCCGCGTCTAAACTTAACGTGAGCTAGAACACTTTAGGACGCCAGAATAGTTAAATATCATACTCGTAATGCACTACTAATTCTGCGCATCACAAAACGCTGTTGTAAGTTCAGCACTGTAGAGAAATATATTCTAGAAAACATATTATTTGCTCCATCATCTCTTTGGCCCCGAATGTTAAGTCTATTTGAATATATTAACGAATTATATTGTTGTGGAATGAATTTAGGCTTCCGTTAAATACAAAATATATATGATAATCATCCGTCAGTTCAGTATGCCATTATTACGTGATTCATCGCATTCATAGTAAACTTGACGATTTCCCTTTAAATTTTAAAATGTTAATTCCTCAAAAAGATTTGAAGATTTATGAAATTATGCCAAAATATCACTTCGAATGAGAATAAACTACCTCTTCACTATGAAATATAAAAAAATGGTTAATTTATTAAGAATTCCACCAAAAAATTTCAGATTTGTAAATTTTTTGTCTACAACACCTTTCAATCCCGTTCTTTCTCGCATTGAAATTTCTTAAAACGTCTTATGTCTCGAAATGTCTTATTTATTACCAATAGGAAAAGAGTAATGGAGAGAAAGAGGTACATTACGTACTTTTGGAATGGTTGTTACGTTCTCACTGGCAAAGAGCGGCTCGAAGCCACCACCTGATTAACTCAATTTAATGAATTTCGCCGATGGGACACTAATTGGTCAATCATGTGATGCATTTCTTCCCTAAGCGTTTCAAAAGAATGGTGTTCCGGGAAATTCTTTGCACCCGCTGCGATGAGTGCTCTTCTACTCGGAAAGAATGAGTTAGTGAGAAATCTAACTTGTACCTAAGCGCTGTGAATAACATGTGAGTTTAATTTATTTATGCTGAGAGTGAAAAATATCATAAAGAATATCATTTAGCTTGGAAGAAGATGAATTGATGGTGTAATTGGTAGCATATTTGTTCAGCAATCGTAGATCAAGGCTCGATTGCCGATTTGACCAAACCATATTGTGTAAAAATGGATTTTGAGGGCAATGTAAATGCAGACATATATTGTTTTTTGCTGATATCCTGCTATGAACATGGGGACATGCATTGTGTAAAAAATGCTATTTGAGGATTTTTTACATTTTTTTGGTACTGAGTATTTTGGTCGATGTATATTTTTGTGTGTAATGCAACCTATCAATCAGAATTTTATATTTGTGTGTTAATGTACTTCCTAGCTTTATGTTACCATCCGACTTCATGGTCGACTTGTAACTAATTATGTAATATTGATAATAATATTAATAATATTTATATAACATTTGACCCTTTGTGGCTTTGCACCCCTGCGCGAGACTACGAACAGGATCACTCTTTGTACTCAGGGCTTTGGAAAACATACGTCTCTGGATAAGTGAGTAGGGTTTAATCTCCGAAACAGGCAAGTAAGTACGATCCCCGACTCCTGTGACAGTACGAAAACTTGAGACCCCAACACCTTGCTCCTTAAACAAAGCCTTAATTTTGACTTGGAAGAAGATCGCTCACTGGTATAACTACAGCATTCCTTACAGGTGATCAGGGGATCCTTTTTCAAATTCCGGCTATACCAAATTGTTACATCCCGACTTCATTTTTCTTTCGATTAAGTTCTCACACTCTTTTTGCTGATGTGTGCCTATTCTTTTGGTCGATTCAATTTCCGGCCTATGCATCCTCTTCATCCGTCTTATTCACCTTTTTTTGCGTGAGTGTCTTGAGCTTTCCTTATGCCTGCGCGGTGCTTATTGTGCTGACAGTGGGGAATGTATTTTTGATAGACGGTGCGTGTGCGTTTTTATGAAAGGAAAGCCTAGATGCCCGTACTATGCTGATTTTGCTGAGAGTGGGAATCGCACTTTTGATTGCCGGTGCGTTTGCACTTTTCAGAAAAGAATGGCGCACCTGTGGAAAGTTCTAGAACGCACGGAGGGGGGGGGGGCGCTCACAGGGCCGTGGAGGGGAAGGTCTACGATTGACCCGGAGTATCCGAGGGAGGAGATCACTCTTGTTCAACAACCAACTGTTTCCAAATACACTCCTTGCGGCAAACTCCGTATCTTTCATTTCTCGCCGATACTGTCCCTCCGAGAGGACCACCTTCGCAGTCCGGAATCCCTCAGCGTCAGTCAAGATCCCTAGTCTGAGTCGCCCCTTGTCCAGCTGTCCACGAGAGGACACGACAAAATTATATTTTTAATATAAATCCATTTATTACATTTTAAAGACATGGTCTCACTTAGCCACATGTCTTGTCAGAGGGTTCTACACATGTGCATAAAATACGGCAAATAGTTGAATAACATACATAATACTGAGAATGTTACAATAAATTATAATATCACAACTAGCAGACATAAGTACATATAATAAATTTAGATTTTCCACCTCTTTGTAGTCGCAGGCATTCATACCAAATATATAGAACATAATCCGTTAAAAAAATTTAAAATCCTCCAGCAACCATGAATATACCTCATAATTACTTCTGCCATTTTTAATATAACCAAGGTGTTTAGGAATGCAATCAAAAGTGTCTGGTACACAGTGTTTTGGCAAAGTTTTTCCATATAAATTACAAGGAAAATTTCACCTTAAGAGTAAGTAGGTGACAGAACGGTTCCCTTTTTAAGGTGTCCCTAACACCCCCTGCCACTCCCCTTTTAGGCGGCTTGATGGGTATTATGTAGATGTAGAAGAGATGGGTTTCCACAAGAACGAGGTGATGACTGCTGGAGAAGCAAAAAATCTCCAGGAGGAAGAGACAGACAAAGCGTTAAGAAATAAGGGGTTGAGAGAGGGGCGCGAGGAACAAAAGAGAATACGTCCAGAAGAGAAGTCGAAGAATCCGTCCCCTCCACGCGCGATTAATCGCAAAATGCTTCGGCTAAAGGCTTCGTCCGCATTATCCCATCCTAATTAAGTCCCTGGGATTAATTTATACGACGACGGATGAGTAGGCGCGAGTGGGAGGATTTCCAAAAGGAGGTTCGGGGTGGGGATAAGCTGGGATTCCTTACCGACGACCACCCTCTCGTCCTTGTTCAACCCCACCCTTAGACACTTCCTTCAAACCAGCACAGGGCCGGGATTGGTGATGTGAATTCCAATCTTGGATACCCATGAATCAATATATTATTAACGTTTGTCATTTTTCATTGGTGGTCAATTTGGACTTTTTGTACGCTCTTCACTATATCATAATGATTCTTGCCATTAGGTCTCTTTTTTTTCCAATTCGTTGGCCAATTCAACATTTTCTTAGACTCATACTAGTATTATCCTTTAAATGACTGTGGAATTAGTTTCGCATGTGCTCAACTCATCATGCTGTAATTCAGGGCAAGTTTTATTCTATAATCTGTCGACATTGCATTGATAGAGAATAAATATCTATAAATTGATCTAGGGTTTTGATGCTTTCTGACATACCAAGAGTATTAATTCTGTAAATTTTAGTAAATTAAAAATAATTAAATTTAAATTGATGTAAAAATAAATTTATAATTTCAAGCGTCTCTCGGTGAAATAAATACGAAATAATCTCATGAACATATTATATAAAATATTTAATATGTATGAAGGTGATAAGCTTCAAATTTTAATTTTTTTAGGATTAATAAACATTGAATGTGGAGTTTTTTTAATTATGTGAAATAAAATATATCTAATTTGTCTGACAAAATGTAATTTAATTTCAAGTGGCGAAAATTTCCATACAGTGTCAACCCTAATTCATGCCTACCATTGATTTTTGAAGCTACCTCATCAAATGAACTCATTTTAGCCTCCAACGCTTCCTTCTTCTTAAATATGGAGGATCTTTCGTCTTCGATTTGTTTGCTCATGACTTAGACCGTACGAACTGAGCTTCGCTTAAGCGGTCTTTCCATTTTCTTCGAGTAAATTTGCGAAATTTCTCATAGAAAGGAAAGTTTCGGAGTGACTGACTGTGGTGGACTGGGAAGTGATGGTTGATAGGTTTATGTTACTGGGCTAGTAAAACCACGGCATTTATCATAATTTCGCAGAGTCATTTCGCTAGAAAGCTTCTCCAACGTTCGTGGAAAACCAGTTTCCATATTGTTTTTGCCTTGCATGGCGTAAACATTTATCCGTGGTGAGGAGTGAATACTCTTCTCGTTTGTTTAAAAAAAACGCTTACCTTGGCTGCGGTTTTTGTATGAATTGAAATAAATTTCGTTGCAAAAGGTATCCAATGACATAACTTAACACGCGAGTATTTCTCATAAGACAAATTTCACAAACCTCCGAGTTATTTTTATAATTTCCTTGACTCCTTAAAAATAAGAGGGATGATGTAAATTTTTTTCTAAAAATTAAAAATTCAAATGCCCATTTAAAAATAAATTTTTATCTTTCTCCTGTTCCTCTATTGTCTATGAATGATTGTGGGTAGAATATATGCATAGCAATAACGCACAGTATTTCAGGGAAAACTCAATTCCATGTCCCTACTCTATATTTGCTTCATTCAATAACTATTTTGGTCTCACTATGGCATGAAATACTTCAAAATATTTCCATAAAAAGTTTTATTTCAATTTTTGCGGAAGACAGAAGGGGTAGGTACTGTTAGTATTACTTTTTTCATGACGTGGAAATGAAAATTTATGCATTGGAAATCCTGTTATTCACAAAAACGATTGCATGATGTTACAACCAGCAAATTAAAAGTTTGAGCTGTTTTAGCCAACAGATTATTATGCGCGGACTCCATCAATGAATATTCAACGATTCCCTATGAGCATGGTCCAGTGAACTCGCGTATGAATATATCATTTCAGAGGTAAGACTGGGCATTTTTTTTCGCGAAGTGTTCATTCCTCTAGCAGCTTACAGGATTTACCATATGACACCGCCACTGCTATCCTTATACCGGGGATGTATCACATATATTTTTACTAATTCCGAGATACTTCAGATAGATTAGAGTGTAGCTCATCCCATAATAGCCTAAGACTTGTATAACGCACCATATTAAGTTAAGGTTTCTGTACAACCAGATCCTGCACCAACCGCAAATCAGTTCCATTATTGAAATTTATAACATGTTGCGCTATGATTATATGTAATTTTTTTCTTGTTTTATTTCTAAAGGGCTATGGCATGGATGCTCGTATGAAATGCATTAATATCCAGTCGTAATTTTACAATTTTTTTGCGAAATTGATGTCGTTCAATTAATCCATAAATATTTTGCACTTCATTATTCTAGCTAAATTATGGTGCATTATTACAATTGCTTTGCAGAAAATAAACGCATGTAATTTCACATTTGTTGCATAGCGCTACTCATTTTTTTGTTTATCCCATTCATAAGAAGATTAGCAAAATTGTATTTATCTTTTAAAGGTGGCGTGCGCGGTGACTTTGTATAGGTGGCGCGCTTAGCATAGCACATGCATAGCACGAGCCATAATGATGTAATGTGCAGTTGAGAATTATGGAATGCAGTTAATCAAAAATATATTAATCCACGGTTGTTTTACAATATTGATAAAATAGTACTTCGAGAGTTAGAATTTAAAGCATAAAATAATTCTTGTCATATAATCCTCATCTTGGGGTATCTATATTATTGAGATGGGAAATTATTTTGTGGCTCCTTATCCTGAGAGAGGTAATGGGGTACTGATATCAAATACCATTAAAAACTGCCAGAAATTTATGTTAAATTTATGTTTATGTAATTATAAAACTCTTGTCTTAAACTTTTCCAATGGGATAAGGAGTTGCAGCTTTCATTGTGCGACTAAATGTCTAAATTGAAAATCGTATATTACTTCATGAGCTTCCTCTAAGGATACATGTGTCATAGATATAATTAACACTCGCAGCCCAAATCTCAAAAGTTATTGGTGAAACCTCTTTGTAGCTTCTATGTAGTATACTTTCTCTATCAGCTCTCAATTATGAATAAGACCTGAATTTCTTTGGTAATAATGTCTAAGATGAGCAGAATATGATCGTATTCCCCATGATGGGGAATAAGATCATATTTCTATTTGCGCGCTAGGCTTAGATTGCTTGAACTATTGAGAATGGATATCTTTAAGAGCGACACGGAGGACTTAATATTAAAGTCCCACTATATTTCCAGGTCAGATAGAAGAGAGAAATAGGGTAGTCTCCTTTATCTAAGAAAACGAAAGGTATTGATTGTGATTCGTCACCCACCATTAGTGTATTCATAATATACAAATTATTTGGTTTTAGAAATACCTGTTTAGACGAATGGCAGTGGTCAATTTTATCCTCATTTAAAAAAGGCCAGATTGGCGCCCATGCGATTCCACTCCACGTGACGTCACAGGGACCTGGTTTTCATACGAGTAGATAGGAGTTTTACATCGTCTGAGATTACCAATGCATGTAGGAGGCACAGAGCTCATGGAAACATCTGTAAATAATCACCTATTAAAACTCGCTAAGGTCGGAAAGTTTCCTTCGTTTGATAAGGTATTAATAATCCTTATTTAAGCTAAGCGCTACCTGCTAGCAGGGCACTCTGCTATCTTCTCGCAGCCAGCATCGCAGCGGCGCCTAATATCCTCACCCCAAGGTCACCTCACACGGCGAAAGCGGAATCCAGAATGACGTCAGACGGGCTTTTCCCAGCATTCATACTTAGCCGTCGCGTTTTCGCGCGCTTGAAAATGTTCACTTTTCATTTAATCGCGAAAAATAGACATCGTCATTTAAAAATCTAAATGCGTGAAATACGTATGTACTCCAGGAGTAATAATCTTTCGATTTAGGCAATACAAACGTAATAGGAAACCACCCTATTAAGAAAGATGTTTTGCCGAAGGGATCGATATGGGAATCCGTTTTTCTCCCGAACCATAAAGGACTTGAATAAATGATATTCCTAACTTCGTTGGAGCATTTCATTTTTATGTGTAAACGGCTGGTGCCCTAATACACCCTGCCACACGCCTTTTAGGCGGCTTGCGGGGTATTATGTAGATGCAGATGGTTGAAATCCACTCAATATGTGCTATGGAGGAGAAGGAAGTGAACGTTTTGGTGAAAGGTAGAGATGACGGAGCAGGGTACTTTCATCATGTTTGAGAGCTTATGCATCATTAATGGGTAGTCTGGCGCAGAGAAGGATTGGGGAATGTGGAGTGGCCCTTTGCTTGAATATTAGAGCCTAGAGATTTATCGAATCATATTCCTCGGGGAGATTTTACTAGGAAACGGGCATTCCGATAAACGGCATCTATTAGGAGGCCTACTTTCTCAGTAAGCTCCTTCACCATAATTTGAACTTTCAAATATAATAAAATTCGAGAACATAAATACGCGTACGCATTTTCCAGTTTTTCAATCGATTTTTAAGTTTCTATGTTCTGGTGGCAATAAATATACGTCACTTTTCCCTCCAGGAAAGTATGTATTACGATTATTTATTGAAATAAAATGATAAAAATGACGGAAAAATGCTTATTTTTCGCGCCACATGCCACTACCATCCAATTTCAAGAGGAGCTACATTGCGTTGATTTTATTCGCTGCATTCCATCACATTTCTCATTACTTACTTACCAGTGATGGTTGCCTTATGTTGCTAATTTTTCAATTTTGAATTTAAAAATTTATTCTTTATTGACCGTTGCCATCTGGCTACACCTTGCCGTGCTGAAAAAAATAATCTACCGTTGCTTTGAAAAAATAAGGCAATTTAATGGTACGAATGATTTGAAAATATAACTACGTATACATTATACTTTGTATGAAATTTATGACAGATTTCTTCTGAAATTGCTACGTCAGTGTAGATCGGAAGAAGTCCAACTTTTGGTTCCTCTCACCCATCTATTAAATCATTAAATTCCATTTAAAGCTGGGTAAAATCAAGATCGTGATCAGGAATGCACTTTATAAAATACGTTCTTTTGATTTGTCTCCAGTTTCATATAGGGTGAAGAGAACTTTTTTCTATATATATTATTATTCTATTTACATATATTGAATTATTTCAAGTCTTACCGTATATCAGGTTTACTCTATAATGACACTTGCTAACGAAACTATGGCCGCCTTGCGTCTTGAAGTGTGGAAAATGAGAAAACATTTTTCTCTGGGATTAAAATGATACTCACGTAATGAATCTGGAGAATTTGTGTTACGCGATATTGCCTTATATCTAATATAGTAGTTTTGGGCCTGTAAATCGTAAAAATATTCCAATACCTCAAAAATGTGGGACGCTTCGCATCTATGCGAGCAGGTCTTTGAGATACAGCAACGCCCTACCATCCAACCCTCATGGCTGGCTTAAATAACGTTAGTTGTGGCTTCACCTTGCCAAACAAGCTTCTGGTTTCATGCCTTTGCGTATTCGCCCACCTTATTAATTCCCGCCTTCCAATCCTGAAACCCAGCGCCCTCCCGAACGAAAAAAAAAACTCTCAGCTACTCAGTCGAGCCGCTGGGTTGGCTTTTCATGGAAGCGTCCTTTGCCACACTTGGGAGGGAAAGGTGCCCCATCATACCGGGCGAAGTCGGTTGTTTACGGCCGTTATCCTTTGCCTTTGCTCGACTCAGATTGGCGTCTTCGTATCAAAAGACGAAGTGGAGTTCTGGAAATCGTTGCGACACAGGCATCTCTCATGTCGCCGCCATGAAGTCACCTGGGTGAGTGGGAGCATCTCAGGTTTGCCGGCGGGACAGAGGGGGTGGAGAGATTCGGAGCGTTTATTTCCTAACCGAGCAATTCACCTCGAATTCGGTGTGATTACGTTCTTAGTAATTAGTGAACTGGATTCAACGTACTGCGTTACACGATGTTTTTGACCATTTTGGATTCGTTCATTGGCATTAGAAAGATTTATAGCTTTCGTAAGAGAAATATTTAATTACGCAATGTCAATTTTTGCTCTTGTAAGTATTTGGATATTGATATGACCAAATGAAATATTATTTTGGGTTTATTAATATTACAGTAGAAATATAAGCAGAAATACCAGGAGTGCTCATTAATATTCTTTGTTGAGACATGAATTTGTGCTCGTACTCTTCAGTAAAAGATGAACTGTGTGTACTAGCAGTTACTGGCAAATTACAAGAATGCAAACACAGATAGAAGGAACATATTCTTCAAATACCAAATGAGAGAATTCCAAAACAAGCAATGAAATATCAACCAATTAGCAAGAGAAGTGAAGAGAAAGAAGACCAAGAAAAAGATGGTAATGTGGAGACGGAACAGGCTTAGTAGCCTAATCCTGGAACGCAGAAGAAAAAAAGAGACTCTTCATTAAAATATCATAATTTGTCATATAAATCACCTTAATATACTTAAAATTAATTTATATGTTTTCTATTGCCAGCATATAAGGTGTAGATACCGTTTACGGTAAAATGTGTCCGTAATGTAGTCAGAAATTCGGATGACCAAACGTTATCTTTCGGTGTGAGTCAGCATCAGTTTTCTGTATCATTAAAAGTGATCTGGTAACAGAGAGGAAGCCATGGTGCAATACCTATTTCATTAATTTAATTTTCGATTCGTTAATGCAATTTTGTTCCTTTTTTTCTTTAATATATCATCACTGTATATTACTTCTACAAAATCACTTAATCAAGGAGAGTATTAGTATTAATAAGTATTAGTTATTCATTTATCTGCACAGGGCTGCGATTATTTTCTGAAGGTGATCTTACCAACACGTAAAAGCCTCTGGATTCACCAATAGTTCCACTTTGTATTTGTATCTATGTTATGGTAAAAATTTTACAGCAATAAATATCATATTATTATTAAGTAAGGCTCTCTTTATTTTTTAAACTCAATCGCAATGGACAATTAAAAAAAATGGTGAACACTGTAGTTCCTTAAATGAATGCACTCATCTCTTTAGTCGATTCAACTTAGCGAGGTGTATCAGCGGAGGTGTGAAGGGGACCGTTGCTTACCCTTAAGGCTTTGGAGTATCCGTTCGTGCTGTTGAAAGGGTCACCTAGCAACCAGCAGACGCCTCACCTGCGACGTATGAAATGAGAGCCAGCAGCACACAGTGTCTTTGACTTGGGCCCTTTCCTCTGGCGGCGTGTTCGAGGAACTAGAATTGATTGCGTATGCGATGGACCGGACGGTCGTAAGGGTCTTGGGGTTTGGGGGGGTCGTCGTTCAGGATTTTGCCTCGGGGTTATTTTATTTTCCTCAGGGGATCGGCTGGAAATTTAATATTCCTCAGCAAGATTCCCCTCCGAAGCGGATTTCGGCATGCGTGAAGAGTTCCCAGCACAAAACGTATCAGCCTCGGGGTAGCCAGAAAACTGGGACGGGAGTCTCATTTGATTTGGGGCTGCTCGTGGATGTAGTCGAGGATTTATTGAAGAATTTGGAGCATCGTTGGAACTTATAGAGTCAGTAGGAAAATATGCTCGAGCCTATCTCTATGGGGAGCTATCATTGACCATTTTCTCTTTATTAAGTAGCTATGTATGAAAACATTCATGCATTCTATGACCGGAGGCTTACAGATTTGGAAAAATTTTCATGTAGAAAGAAGCACACATATTTGATAAGTAATTTAGTTGAGGGCTTGTTGATTTTGATTTGATGCACTATTGCATATTCTTGTAACTTTGCTAATTTCCTTATCAATATTGGATCTCCTGCGTTGTATTAATCCACCGATCTCTGTCCGTAATACTGGATTAAATGCTGACTGAATATACACGTTTCTTCGGTCATCAATTGTCAAAATTTTGATTAAAAATGAAATATTACTTGAGCTAAGGCGTATTTGTGTTCACCTTCTTAGCAAACGCCTTAATTCATGTATCTTCTTCAGCGTTTGAATCTTCTCACATTTTGATACATAACCTCATTATTTGCCAACTGATTTCCAATCAATCAGAAGAATTGATTTCATTTCTTCTGATTGATGGATTACCTAATACTCGAGTTAAAGTTTGTAATCAGAGAAGTAGATACGTATGAGTGAGAGGTAAATTTTTTAACACCGCTACAGCCCCTTTGTTTTGGCCTTTGTGAACCCTGAGGAAGGAAGGATTCAGAAAATAAGAACTTTCCAATTTTCCATATCGCAGTATTTTAGCTCTTAGGTGACGAGAACAGTGATGAAAGAGTAGAAGAGATTGGTGGTAGGCTATTGGATGATAAAAATGGAAGAATAGAAGCTTTTAGCAGTTTCCTGATCCCCTATTAATAAATTTAAGTATACCGGGACTAGCCACGGTGATAACTTTTACGGGAGTCACCCGCAATGCACAATTGTGCGAAAAATCCACAGAGAAAAAATCATTCGCCTTGACCGGGATTCGAACCCGGATCCCTCGATTTCCGGCCGAGTGCTTTAGCCAGTTAAGCTACCGAGGCGTCATTCTTCCCTGTGGAAATTTGTGGACTATACCGGACAAGGTGGTATGGACTGCTGAGCATATTATGCGACGAGCAGTCCAAATCGTGCGCACGGCGCCACAGCCGGAGAGTAAAGTCCGAACTTTGAACACATATAGGTGTTCTCTCTTTGACGAATTTAAGTATACCGGGACTAGCCACGGTGATAACTTTTACGGGAGTCACCCGCAATGCACAATTGTGCGAAAAATCCACAGAGAAAAAAATCATTCGCCTTGACCGGGATTCGAACCCGGATCCCTCGATTTCCGGCCGAGTGCTTTAGCCAGTTAAGCTACCGAGGCGTCATTCTTCCCTGTGGAAATTTGTGGACTATACCGGACAAGGTGGTATGGACTGCTGAGCATATTATGCGACGAGCAGTCCAAATCGTGCGCACGGCGCCACAGCCGGAGAGTAAAGTCCGAACTTTGAACACATATAGGTGTTCTCTCTTTGACGAATTTAAGTATACCGGGACTAGCCACGGTGATAACTTTTACGGGAGTCACCCGCAATGCACAATTGTGCGAAAAATCCACAGAGAAAAAATCATTCGCCTTGACCGGGATTCGAACCCGGATCCCTCGATTTCCGGCCGAGTGCTTCGCAAGGCGAATGATTTTTTCTCTGTGGATTTTTCGCACAATTGTGCATTGCGGGTGACTCCCGTAAAAGTTATCACCGTGGCTAGTCCCGGTATACTTAAATTCGTCAAAGAGAGAACACCTATATGTGTTCAAAGTTCGGACTTTACTCTCCGGCTGTGGCGCCGTGCGCACGATTTGGACTGCTCGTCGCATAATATGCTCAGCAGTCCATACCACCTTGTCCGGTATAGTCCACAAATTTCCACAGGGAAGAATGACGCCTCGGTAGCTTAACTGGCTAAAGCACTCGGCCGGAAATCGAGGGATCCGGGTTCGAATCCCGGTCAAGGCGAATGATTTTTTCTCTGTGGATTTTTCGCACAATTGTGCATTGCGGGTGACTCCCGTAAAAGTTATCACCGTGGCTAGTCCCGGTATACTTAAATTCGTCAAAGAGAGAACACCTATATGTGTTCAAAGTTCGGACTTTACTCTCCGGCTGTGGCGCCGTGCGCACGATTTGGACTGCTCGTCGCATAATATGCTCAGCAGTCCATACCACCTTGTCCGGTATAGTCCACAAATTTCCACAGGGAAGAATGACGCCTCGGTAGCTTAACTGGCTAAAGCACTCGGCCGGAAATCGAGGGATCCGGGTTCGAATCCCGGTCAAGGCGAATGATTTTTTCTCTGTGGATTTTTCGCACCCTATTAATATTTTTAGCAAACTCAAATTAGTTTAGACACATTCAAAATAAATAGAATTCGAAGGCACAACCTTGTGGAATAATTTATAATTAAAATAATGGGTTTATAGTTTAAGAATAAATCCAAATTCCCTCAAAAAATTTAAAATGATATTTAAAAATTTAATCAAATGCTTAGACAGTGACTGTGACGATAACGATTTGAATGGAGAGTATCCCTCGGGAAATCATCAGAAAAAAGATGGGTTTGCATTGAAAAGGATTGACTTTGTTTTAAAAATATAGAGCCAGCTACCAGGTCGCTGCTTTGAAAGATTTCCTAGCACTGCCTTCGAAGAAGCTCTCACAGTTGAGCTTCAAAAGATACACTCCGCTTTTGACCATTCCTGAAGCTTCATGCCGCATTATAGATTTAAATAAAACGAAAGCAGAAACCTGGGAGCTTCCTTGCTCCCTTTCAAGAGGAACGAGGAGGGTCCCCTTGCATCAGAATGGAGTTTGTATGGCCTGCTGTGACCTTTGGGGCCGGTTGAATTCTCAGAATCAGAACATTGGGTTCCAGTTCGAGGAGGAACGTTGGAGTTGCGTCTACTTTGGGACGACCGAGTCGTCAGGGAGTTATTCGCGCGGCAAATCCACGACGAGGCTTGCTTACATGGCTGGACGTCCAACCATCGGTCCTTAGTCGAAGACCAGATGCAACTGAACTCAGTTTGGAGTTTTTACCCGCTCGGTCGATACGAGAAAACTTTCTTAAGAGAAAGTCCTTTTAGCTGCTGGGTCCTCCGGCATCTCTTCGTGCCAACTGTTGCCTAATTCGCTACAATTTGGAGCAAATCAGGAGGACCAAGTTTATTGAAGAAGTCAGGGTTCTCAAGGGCTAAGACCCTTTGAGCTTATGCTTAATCTGTCTGGTGGACTTCGGCTGTAAAGAGATGAAGTGTGCGTATGACCCTGGCCAAAGGCAAAGGTGCCGGTTGGGGAAAACTACATTAAAGACTCGTTACTTGAAGATGGATTGTAGAAAAGAAAGGAAACTAACTTAGTAGCATTTATCTTTTTTATTAGTACTTAGGAAACAAAAAATCGCAATTTAAAACCACTCATAATAATATATTAACATATGCGTGATAGTGAATCCATATATACTATTAATTTTTTTATAAGAATAAATATTAGAAATGTAAATTTAGAGATTTTTCAAATATAAGATTCAGTAATGTCACCAAAACCCGATAAATTGTTTAAATTTTCAATCCTAAGTACTACCAAACAATTTCAATTACCCTATTTTTGAATTTGATAGCAAACCCTTTTAGACAGGCTTAAAAAACTTGGTTAATAAGACATGCAATTTATAATCATGAAATTGATGTATTTCTTACGATAAATGATATTTACGCGCAATTATGAAGTATTGCTTTTATTTCTGATTCTATGACAAGTGGAAACAGTTTTGGAATGTTAAATCTCTTGCTGATAAAAGAATTGATCGGAGAGCTGCGTCAAGTATAAATTCGGATAGCTGACTGATGATGATGGTGACCCAATTTGAGATAAAGAAGATTCTATTACCCTGGAAATTTCCTTGCTAAAATATCACCATGTCATCGTGGCTTTTTTATCTCTTTATTTGGACATAATTTCATGTTCGGAAAAATGTGACGAATATGGGTTTTATTTGATTTCACCTGTCTCGCATGAGAAGAGGGAAACCTATTCCTCGGCCATTGTTTACCGTTTGAGTTACTGCTCTGTCAAAGCCCTCGCTCCACTGATCGCAAATCGAGAGCGAATCACAGAGGAAGCCGCCTTCGAAGGCGGAAATATATATTTGCCCAGAGTCGTCAATACCCGTGTTTCCTCATAAATCCGCAAATCCGAGTGTTTACATTTCCGTTTCCATGGTAGCGCGATACCTTCGCGATGAACTTGGGGATCGAAAGGGTAAGTTGGAATCATGGCGCGGCATTCTAGGGACATGTTTTGGCAATAGCAGCGGTAAATTGTGTAGTACACGATGGATGAAGGTATCCGGAGTATATAAGATGGCCCGCATCAACATTTTCGAGAATTTACACCAGTCTCCACAGCTGAATCGGCACGGGTAATTATTCTTGGCAAATAAGCAAGTGGTAGTGACCTTTGGCAAATTAAATAATTAATAAAATACAGAGGAAAACTTCGTGATCTTTCAAAAACTGCTACGAGCGTAAAGAGGGCGTTACATAAACTTTAGAGAATTAGGATAGGAGCCGCTAGAGAATCGGAGGCTGCTCGCTAGGCTTAGATTGCGTACGCAATGGAGAATGGATATCTTTCAAAGTGATATGGGGAACATTATATTAGAACCCCACTATAGTAACAGATATGATAGTAACGATAAATTAAGAGAGATATTTTGCTGAACGGATAGGTATGAGTATTCGTTTTGCACCGAAAAGTAGAGTTTCCATAAATGCTTGGCTGAACTTCGTTACACCACATGCTCTTTGTTTGATAAATTTGAAAAAAAACGATACGTTAAGAGTAATATTTTGCGAACGGATAGGCATGGGAATTCGTTTTGCTCCGAGCAATAAAGAATTTCAGTAAATGCTATGTTGAACTTCCCTCCAGCAATTCCTTTTTATTTGTTAATGACTGGCGTCCTAACATTCCCCGCCATACGCCTACTGAAATAGCTGGCGTGTAGTCGCGCCTGCCGTGTCCATGGGCGTGTATGTAGATGAAATTTTGAAGAAATATTTGTAATTTTCATGATGTTTATAGAAGCTTATAGTTGACAGAAAAAGTATATAGCTGAGCATTCGTAGGCTAATATTATTCTTATTTGTAAATATTTCCAGGTATAATAAAAGTGAGTAATCGTTAGGAACACTATAAAGCGTGGTGTACAATGGCTCCGACATCACTCGGCGTCACAGTTTTCTGGACAGGATGGATTTTTCTCGTGTTAATTGTGTAAGTTAATTGATATTTTAAGTACATACTTAGATTCCTTTGTATCAAAATGAAAAGGAATGAATTAAAATTTTATTTTAAATATATAATACCCGTATTATATCTAATATTTCCCCTGATGAAAAGAAGCGGCACGGCACTTTGTAAGTTACTAATCATTGACCAAGTAACTCGTTGAAAATCTGAGGATATGCAGCCTCCATCCGATGTGCGTACACATGTCTTAGTTTTACGCAAAAAGTTCTGCATAAAACTTTGGAGCCTGGATTGTAAAGCCTATTTTAATTCGAGAATATTTTCAATTATTCTATGATGATTACGTAATATTCAACAGCTTATTAATGAACTGCAAATGACCTTAGTTGTCGAGGCACCCTAAAAAAATACTACTTATCAGTGGACAGGGGAATTGATGTAACTTTCATATAATTGAGCTCAGCTTTGAGGATTTTATTGCTGGGCATAACTGTAATTGGCATGTGTTTCCAAGGGTAATGTTTTTTTTTAATAGTACCACCAGAGATATCCCTCATCTCTACTCTTTACAGACTTGCGCAATAAATGCTGCTTTGCCTTGGGTCACTGCGAAAGGTTGAAATTGCTCTCGCCATAAGAAAACATCACGTTCTGTAGCGCCGATGACCACTTGCGAAGGCCAAGTGGTGAACGCAATAGCTGGCTCGCATTTTCTGCTCCGAGGAGAGCCACCGGTTGGAGCAGGAAAATCAGAGTCAATTAACTGGCGTTCTGTTTAGTGAGAAAACCGTGGCCAAGGATCAGGATCGGTTTACCTAGTAGGAATCTGCGCTGGAGAGACGCCTTCAAAGGCAAGGAGGTGGTGCGGTGCGGGAGAGGTGGCTATGAGGAGGAAATGGCTGCTTGTTGTGGTTGGAACTGGGAAGGTGAAGGGAAGCTGCGAAGCTGGGGAGAAAGTGTGAGGAAGGTTGAGGGGAGAGGAAGATGGAGATAGTGGCACTATGATGAAAAGGATAGATAAGTTGAGTTTATTCTTTTTTCTTTATCTTGACCTCAATTTTTAACGTTAATAATAAAATAACTTTAATAATAAAAGCCTTGGAGTGTAGGTCTGAGAGAGTAAAGTGCAATTTTTTGCTTACGTTTCGTTATGTTTATATACTTTTATCTGGGCTTCTTTTTCAATGAATTTGATTTTTTTCATGTAATTCTTCTATGTTTTACATTTCGACAGCGTCGCATACTACTTTTATGCACCCATTAGTATCCGTTAAGATAATGACAGTGCAAAAGTCCTTTAATTTAAGAGTGAAGTTGGTATATATTAAATTATTATTATGTCCATTAATACCAATGATTATCAAATTATATTCAATGCTAGCAAAATAAGGGAAAAAGATATCGAAAATGGAAGATAATGAGTGATTAGTGACTGATGGTTGCAAGTGATCATACAATCGTGAAAACTTTTTAAAAGACTAGTTTTCAATGCATTTATTATCATCAAGTATAGCTTGGATCGTGAAATATCCGCAAATGCAAAATTTATGGACCTACTCTCATCAAAAAGTGGCTATGAAAGGGACCCTAGTATTCATGTTATAGATTTATGACAATTCGATTGTAAAAATTTGCAATTGAATTGATTGAAATGGTTATTGTCGTGTGAAACCTATTTTACGCTCATTTTGGTATTCAGCCAATCAGAGATAATGAATGAAAGCAGAATTCTATCCGAGATAAACCCTATGGGGCAAATATTGAGTAAAAAGGCCAGTTTCCGATTCCCTCGCCACCTGTATTTTCCCACGAAATTTCTGGGTTCGGAAAATCGCATCGCAGGGATTTTAGGTCAGAGGTGTCCAGAAAGATCTAACACGGATTTAAAGCCGAGGATGCCATTGAACATGCTAATGATTAGGACTTAGTTAAGATTAGGTACGATACAGAATCCAAAAAACATGGATTCAGTGAATCCATGAGAATCAAGGTTTATGGTTGTTTTTCTCCCTCTGCTTAATGATTCTACAGCACATATTTGTCGCAGAACTATGAAATCAATGGTGAATTGATTTTACTGATGTCTTGTTAAGGCTATGAATTTTGCCATATCGGTTGTAAGATTAAATAAAGGCCACCCTGATGTTAAAAACATGCAAGGTTATTCTGAGATTATACTTGCATAAAATTTTTAATGTTGGTTATCACTATGCTTCTGACACCCGGAATATCAAGTCCTAATTGATTGAATCACATTGAAAACTGCATTTTTAATCATTCTTTCGTTTTTGTTTGTGTCGGTGGATGAAGAATTAAACATTCCAGATCTAATTGTGATCGCAGTTAATTCAATTACTGCCTCAGTTATTTCAAGAATTTGATAACAGTGCCGAAGTAATTATTATTCGGAGCAAAAGTTACAGAATGCGCAGTAGATAAGAAATTTTAACAATATCGTACTTGAGATTTGAATTTAAAACCGTAAGATAAACTATTATACATACATTAAAGTGTTTCAAATATATTGTCTCCTTTAAAACGGGAGAGCTTGATTCTTGCATATATATTTCTCCTCGCTGCTCTAGCAAAATCCAATACCAGTCACGAGAGAGGTATCACATTGCTGAAAACTAACGAGTCAGTGTCACACTTTGTCCCGCAATATCTCTCTCTCCTTGTTAATTGAACGTGGCGCCAACTTACGGAGCTTCCTCAAACCTCTCATATTCCCGCCCATTCCACGTCAAGTTTTTATGGCCTTCCAACCGTCGATGCGCATGTTTACTTCTCTTCCGCCACAAAGCTTCCTCGTCTCAACCATCAGTGTGAACTGCAATGATTAAACTCCCATGTTTTATCATATGCCAAAATTTTGGGAGGAACGTGAGCCTAGTATCAACGTTAATATCACTGTCCCAAAGCTTTTGGCCCACTGAAAAATGTGAAGTACCACCCTTGGGTATACTTAGAGCCTCACCTTGTTCAAAAGCCAAAGCGGCTCCGACCCCTTTTGCTAGAAATGAGTGTTCAAGGGAGACTGCTGCTACAAATATTCCAGGGTTCTCAATCTTCCCATATCCTAAAGCACATCCGCCCTCCACCGGAATTTTGGAAAGTTTCGTGGATCGATGACAGGTTCCCAGAACTCTGTGATGGAAACATTCTGCTACGAAACATGAACTGACATTCAACCGGAAAGTTAATCAGAAATAATATCATATAATATTGTGAGGGGTGTTGAAAAACATATATTAGGACCAGAGGGCCAGATGAAATGTAAAATGTGATGTTAGTATTTGCTCACCATGCTATTCATACTAATGTCTTGGAAATAAGATATACGAGTGATACTAAAACAAATGGAATACAAAAGAACATGCGTTTTACAACCTCACAAATAAGGGCGCCTAGTCAAATAATTAACAGTTCACTTTTTGCTTCTGTCGTATATCTTTGTGTATACATTGCATCAACTTAAAAACGGTAAATTTAAAGGAATAATTTACAAAGCTTCCAATAATCCATATTTTGTATTCTGTTACAACTGCCTTGTTGCAATGCCTGGTTACATACCCTAGCAAGGTTAGTAAAGCATAGTAGTGTATCGTGTATGGGATTATATCGCAAGCAAAAAAAATTAATCACCATTTGTACAAAACGGTTTACAAAAAAATTTTCGATGGTGTCATATAATTATAAAAGTAATGAAGTGGCCTTACTTTTATGAACAGTCAAACGAGATTATAATTATTATCCTCAAGGGAATACAAAAGAAATTGTAGCGATTTGAAACTCTGCGAAAGAAGGTGTACAATTGACCTTTGATGAAATAAATATCATTAAAATTCTTATACTTCTTGTATAACTTATTAGTTTTTGCCATTGATAGTACTTGTCTACTACGAGTGAAAAATTGATCATAAGTTACATGAAGGGAGTACTGCGGAATATGTGATTGTCTGTCATTACGTTAGCGCGAATTATTTAGTACAACTTGCTGAGAGCAGCGATAAACGGGCCCTTCTGCTGATAAATGTAGTATTTACTGCCCGTTTAGAAAATTTGTAAAAGAAATATACACTATCTCTTAAAAGAAATGGAGCTTAAAATATTAGTTGAGCACTATGTATTCAATTGCAACTGGCCAAAATGCGAATGATGACTTTGTAAGTCGTAAAATAATGCCTACCATCAAAACGGAATATTTTCAAATGCTCATTGCCTTTACTTTATTGATGTTTCATGCTTCAAAAATCAAATTTTATATTTGCACAATATTTATTTAAAACATGACAGTTGCGTTGCTTATTAACGTTTGTGTAGCTGTATATCATCCGTAGTGCTTTTAATGCATAAAAAGGGTGTGATACTGCGAGTTGAAAATATTATGTTATTAAGCAGCATAGTTATATTCAATGCTTGTCTCTAGAGCCTCCACCAACCCACATTTTGTTACAAAAGCATAGCTGTATTTCAGGAAACAATTACTTGACTATTCAATAATGTAGATTTGGATTTTTCGATAAATTTGGTAAAAATAAAATTTATAGAAAATTAATGAAAAAACAAAAATCGAAAGTCGATTACTTGAAAATTGAATCTGGTTTTAAATATCGAATCATTGATTCATCTATTATCAGCTATTGAGTGCGTCACGTTTATCGTGTTTACAATGGATTATTTAGGGAAGTTTAAATAAGGTGTTATTTTTAGAACTTTTTTTGACCTGAATGTGTATTACCTATTTATGCCTCATTGAAATGATTCATAATTGACTCGAGGTAATTGAAGTATGCAAAATAACGAGTACACGCCTAAATAAAAAAAGTAAGTTTAGTTGAATTGAATATAATCTGAGTTAATTTAGTTGTGATTAATGACAGAGGGCCAAATTATATACAACCTATTTCTGTCACGTTGGCGGAGGTGAAATTCACCATAATTACTATGGGAAAAACTCCCACTCACCGGGAATCCTGCTAGATTATCATGAGCCTCGGTAAATTGTCATTGGAATAAAGGAATCTGGATAGGGTAGCGGTCTCCACAGTGGCTCGGAAATTCAAAGGTTTATATTTCAATATCCGAGCCATGGGAGTTATTTCTCATGGCAGTTATTGTGAGCCCAATTATTGTTATTCCTTACTTAGTTTGTACATTTATCGTGGTCAAAATCATGAATGTAATTTGTATATAATCGTTATTTATCATAATTCAGGTGTTAACCTGGCATTCATGATTACTTTTATGAGCCATAAAAACATTTTTTTCACTGAATATCAATTTCTTTGTCACTAGTTTTCCATAACAGCTGACTTTTACCCATCAAAACCATAAAACTAGTTTCCCAAGACTTGAAATGAACATAATTTTGCTCTTGTACATTCTTTCTTAAATAATAATAATATTTAATATTTGGCGGTTAAGAATTAATACTAAATCAGCATGCCAAATCCAACTAAAGATTGGAGTTACAGATAAAATCCTTCACTGGTATGTTTGACCGAATTTCTGGGATGGAAAGACAAAGATCTGTGCTACTTCAACCCTGCCTCTGGAGGCCCCAATGGTTTCAAATAATTCTCCTTTCCGTCATTCTGCTTGGAGAAATGTCTAAAGGGATACAGTCATATCAGAATGAGCGGAAGTAATAACCATAAATATCTGAATAAAGATGTCTTCCGTTTTCCCACAGAGTCATGCTGGTTTAATTGCTTTCAATAGGAGATGGGTTCAAATTCTTCCCCCAGGGCTAATGCGTGGCAGCAATATGTCCACGGGGACAAGACCATGGAGTGATTAGTGTAATGGCTTGGAGGGCCAAATTCTCCTTGGCGGAAACCCTGCGGTTGCTCAATTCGGGTGGTGCGGTTGGGAAGGCAAAATTTTGGCCCTGGGAGGGGAAATATTTCGTGTGCCATTTGCGTGTTGCATTGATGTGGAGGCCACATGCCATCTGCTAAACTCTCCGATTGACCACAATCGCCATAAGGAAGGCTCACCTTTGACATCTAGTTCATTGTAATTGGATATATTTCTCTCAGCTCCCTACGTGATTTACTAAAAGGTAAAAATTCCTCATAACATAGTCGGGGGAACATGAAAGATAATATCAGCATTTCTTTAGAGTAAAGCTGCCGAAATAAAAGTTCTAAGCATAATCAATAGCGTAAATAAATGTTTCAGGGAAATGTGATGAAAACATTAATAAACGATTACTATTGATAAAACCGCTGAATAATCTGTTTTTTTCGTGGACTACTGTGCAGCGCATTTTAGCTGAATATTTGCAAATGATACGAATCGCGGCGAAATTCATCCCCTGCATGTTGACTCCTGATCAAACCGCATTTGGCAAAAAAATCTTATGTCACCGCTCCTTCACCCACCTGACTCACCAGATGACCAGACCTCGCACATTGTGATGTCTTTTTTTCACCCGGATGAAAAAGGTGATGAAAGGGAAATGTTTTGATGACATTCCGGAGGTGAAAATAGAATCGGAGGTCACTGGAGAGGTCGAGTGCCAAAGTTGTACCAGCAAAAAAAACGTTTGAACCAATATATCAGTGCTTCAAGTGTGACTAAAGTTTGTAACACAAAAAATATATTCTGAATTTTTTAAAAATTTCTTTCGGTTATTCTTGCCCCCCCCCCCCTTCGTAAACTTATTGTGTGTTGCATTTCTCTCTCTGTAACACTGAAAATGCTCGAATGTTACGATAGTAGCATCTTAAAAGACTTGAAAAGGTTTTTGTATATATAATTTTCTACGTGTTTACTAATTCTGTGGAGGGTTAAAATTTTGAGGGAGAGGAATACAATTTGTAATCTCCATATGTTTTAAAGCCTAGCTCAAAGTTGCGTTGAAGTGCCTGTTAATGTAATAGCAAGTAAAAAGGGAGCGCATAGAGGAAAAACGGGGAGACACGTGGAGACGGAGAGTTTCAAGGACTAAGGCGTCTGCTGCAACCGCATCCGCCGGTGCGGTCGGTCAAACCTCCACACCTCCCTGCCGCTGCCCTGGAAACCATCTGCAGCCATACACACCCACATCTCCTCTCCATGCCCTTTCTCGAGACACATTTTTGTTGTCCAGTAAAGTCACTGTAATAATTAGATAATGATAAAACATCGAAACATCACTTACAAAAATAATTGAGGTAGCTTATGTTTCTTCCATGATTATTGATGTATGGCAGTATAATTTATAATAATGGTAAAGCTTTTAACAATTTTATTCCTGAAGAATCGCGAAAATGCATAATCATATGCGGTGATCGGAATAAAATATTTGCAATGCATGAATATTTTCTACTTCGCGTGGATTACGCAGATTATTATTTCTCATCCACTGATGTATAAAAGTACAAGGAACAATTTTACAATACAAATATTCTACAGAGGAATCTTGTTTTTCCTCTGCGAAACGTGATTGAAAAAATTAAACTGAAAAAGTACACAGAAATTTTGGATTATAAGGACCAAGGTGTCTATGGAAACTGCATCAGCCGACGCGCCGTTTCGTGGCCGCCACAGTGGACCGTGCGGCCGGGGTGGATTCACATAAATATGGTTGTAAAATTAGGATCGCAAGTTATCGCAAAAACTGCATTCTGGAAATTGTTCTATACGCTTTTGTCTATCTCACAGTACAAATAACTCGTTTAGCCAGATGTAGATACAAACGATAATTACCATTAAACATAAAATTAAATGAAAAGTCAACACAGTTTTTGAAAAATTATAAAAATATGAATTAACTAGTAAAATGAAACAATCACTGTCTCCATTCATTTTATGAAGACCAATTTTATGGATAAAAATACTTTGAAACCAATATTGTTAACAACGACTCTGTAATGAAGCCACAAATTTAGCTATTTTCAACAAAACAAATTTGGTCGCTAAAATCCCTCCGACATGCTCTACTTTGAACAGCTGTAAAAATTATATTAACGTATTCCATGCTCTGTATGGTATCCTATCTTATAGACTACATGCTTAATAATAAATATCAACTGTTTTTGGTTGATTTTCGCTAACTTCATTTTTCGACTTTTGGCCAGCTTTTTTGGATTTTGGCCCACTGTGCGACGGTGGATGTCTTTGGCCGTTCCTTTCAGAGTACTGCCCTGGTAAGCGTCTGCAGCCATTGCCGTCCACAATCCCTAAGTCACCCATTCGCCCACCATTACCCCTTTCTCTTGCCGCCTTCTGGCCGTTCCTTCCCCCTTGTCCGCGCACGCTTCTCGGCGACGTCTGTCCCCATCCCTCTTATCCTTTACTGCCCCCTATTCCACTTATTGCTCACCCCTCGAATACCCAGACTTTCACGACAAAACTACATCTGCAAAACGTAATCGCCTTCCGTACTGGCTTCTGAACACCGTGTGTTGGGTCATGCGTAGAGCAGTATCAGAGGGTATACGGCCGATTTTAAACTGCTCCAACATGATGGGATAAGAGAGTTAATTTGTTTTTGAATTCAATTAAATAAAATTATGGTGATTTTATACGCGAAAATTTACTGGATAGTCACCACTAATACTTGCCTCTTCTGCCCAAAAAATAGACTGGCTTACGCATAGACTTCTGCTATACCCGGAATACAAAATTTTGATTGCACATGCAATAATAAAAAGAAGCAGATAAAAATATTAGAACTTGCTCCAATTATTAACTTTTACCTAATATTTCCGACGATAACCCTGTGTGTGTGGTACTGAGTTCTGAAGGTTAAGATTAGAGGTCCTGACTTTTTATCCCCAGATGTCCGTCGCTCGAATTCTGAAACTGTCTCAAAAATATAAGTTCAGTCCCCACTCCAATGCTCTAATGCACTCTAATACACAGAATTTCAAACAAAATATGTTCTGCACCCGATCCTGCTCCTTAAAACTGCGAGAAACCTAGCTCTTAGGCAGAATACGGTCATAGTATGTACGGAGAAATATTGATGGATGGGAACTGGTTTGATTAGATCAATGTAATTTGAAATATATTGCAGTTTTTGAATAGAATAGAATAGAATAGATATTTATTATGCTCTGGGAAAAAACCCTTGGAGCAAAAAACACAATTTACAAAAATAATGGCTCATCAAAGCAAAAAGTTCATGAAAAATGTCAAGTAAAGTTGTTTGATACGCACCTATAAAAAAGAAATAACACGTAACAAGGATTGAAATTTGACATCATAGGCAGACGGAATATAGTACATAATACATAATAATGATACATAATAGGCTGTATTTTCGTGGGAGTTTATTTTAGCTCTCCACTGAGTAAATCCATGTACAATTTAATTTTAAAAGCATGGATGGAGCCCCTCTGTCTAAGATCCTCAGGGAGAGAATTCCAGAATTTTTGCGTAACAAATGGAAAGAAAAGCAGGCAGAAATCTTATCATCTCCCACTGATGATACTAGAGATATAATTTCTTCTATAACCTATTCTTATATTCGCATTTAACATAGGAATGTTACCCATTTATCATTTATTCATCGAGATAACATTTTAATACTTTTGCCCCCAATGTCAGCAAGTGAATAAATCGTCAAATTCACTTGTTACTGGTAATTTTAGGCATTATAAATTGGATTTAGTACATGCCGTAATGTGTATATCTATACAATTATGCAACACGTGAGCATATACTCAGTTTGATAGCATTCATGGCATTTCATCGAGTTAAGCTAGTTGTTGTAAAAGGATATAATATTTAATGCTACCTAATGATTGTAATTTCTAGATTTCAAGACGTTTTTAATGAATCTTAATAAAATATATATGTATAATTTCGGACCGAAGAACTCATGATTATAATATTACACATATGGTCCGTGTACAACTATCGAATTTATAGAAATTAAATATATTGCATATATTCGGGCGTATTAAAGATTCCATAAAACCTCATGACTCAATCGTAGCGTGGTTACCTTACCTCCATCAACAGTTGAACTGAAATGCTTACAGTATATATTGCGCTCATTTATATGGAGATTGAATAAATGGCTTTACTATAAAGTGTATAATGGCTATCACCTGCTTTTCCTCTATACATGAAAATTCATAAAGTTCTCATGAATATTGTGATAGAGTTTTTGATGGATAAAATGTGCGTTTAAAAGGCAGGTATTGTTATACCTACGGATTTATTTTCAGAATTACGGCGTTAAATGCACGAGAATTTGTTGTATTTTATGCCCAATAGCATTATCATCTTTCCCTATAATGTCGCATAAAATTCGCTCAGTGAGATAACTAAATTATTACAGCGCATATTGCGAATTTGGCGAAGTCTAGTTTGAGAAAAGGTCGTGTAATAAGTGTAATATGTTAAACATACTCTCCTCCTACATATATGCAGTCAAAAGTGGAATAAGAAGTACTACCTTCAGAGCAAACGGGTATCTATTCTCCATTGAAAATACTTAAATCGACATGGATCGTTTAAAGCAAAAGAGGGAAGCATATACAGGGTGTCCCATTTATCTTGACCACCCGAAATAACTTTTTGTGCAGATGCAAATTCAAAAATGTGTCAAGCAAATGTTCATTAGCCGTTAGGGGGACATTAATAAGCATGATTGCCTTTCTTATAGCTTTGTTATTTGCAAAGATATGAACACCGGTGTCTTTAATATGTCTTTTTTAAATGGCACCCTAGACGTGGACGCGGTTTTGGCCCCGGGCTCAAAGTGACTTTTGTGTTATGTTTTGACTTGCTTGTCATTTGTTTACTGCTAACTCCAGTAAGTGGACGAGTTTCTAATGTTTTCATAACGTTCTGTTTATGTTGATGGTCCACTATGCAACATTTTTGGATAATTCTTTAGGAGAGGAAATCAATTGCCGAATAATAAATATAGGGTGCCATTTAAAAAAGACACACCGCTGTTCATATCTTTGTAAATAACAAAGCTACAAGGAAGGCAACCATGCTGATTAATGTCCCCCTGACGGCTAATGAACATTTGCTTGACACATTTTTGAATTTGCATCTGGACAATAAGTTATTTCGGGTGGTCAAGATAAATGGGACACCCTGTATATCGAGAATAATAGTAGGAAATTGTATAATCAGCCCCAATAGTTGAGGATAATGAGGTGTGAGGAACCTTTCCTCAAAATTGATTGTGATGAAAAATCTCTCTTATCTTGAGGTAATAATAAAGGTGTTTTACTGTTTATTTGTGTGGCTTCTGAGATGATGGCAGATTATCATTAATCGATAGCTCAGCTTCCCACATAAATACGGTCCTTTCGTTTACCTAAGAAATGTTTATTGAGTTAGGTTTTAATTTTTCATAGCATTTTCCTTTATTGTTTGTAGAAAATTATCCTCACATCGTCTACATTATTTTCAATATTAATGGATAAATTGAATCTTTAAAAAATTCCAAATATTAATGTTAGCTAATAAATTTAAATAATGATAAATGCTGATGCAATCACATACATTTACCCCCTAAATTTATGTATAGGGTAGCTTTTCTCTGCAGACTATATTGATCACCACAAGCACTCAAAAACTGTTGTTGCGATTATGGACAAGATGAAGACATGAATGCCTAAATCGTAACAGTATGGCATAGCTGATATCTTCTAACAAAATCCTTATTTTGGTGCCCTAAAAAAGTTGATTTGTAAAAAGATGATCAGTATTAGCTATGAACCTAGATTTATTTCCAAACTCCAGGATCTCTGTCAATTACTTTTGAAAAAGCTCCTGAATAAGCTGTGAGATAGTTAACTTTTACATTCCAACAAGGGCCATTATTTAATGACCAGAAAGATTATGACATGCATATTTTATCAAAGATCAAGTGCGTGCTTAACTAGACATTTCCTCATTGAGTAACAATTGTTCGCGGTGACTTTCTCAATCGGTAAGATTGATTACCTCTGACAATTGACGGCCTTTTGCCTTGTAGAAACAACTGTTCCCCTAAAATACATCTTCTTCATAACTCACCCCTTTGTTTCTTTCTATTTGGATCTTCTCTCTTTCGCGGGCACTGTCATCCTTTGTCATTCTCCTTCCTAAAATTTTCATATGACCACGTATCCGTTTTCATTACCAATCTGTCACGTAGTTATCACTAGCTTTTATAGTACAATATATCTATGAGATGTACGGTCAACAAAGTGACGCTCTTACACGCAAAAAAATACTACTAATTGAGGCTAGAAAGGTTACTTATGCAAATATATTTCAATTCATTTCCTTTACTAAGTGATTGAATTATCAAATTTGGCTGAGCTAAATATTTCATACTCATATCTTATTGAAATCTGATAATAATGAAGAGTTTAAATGTAGTGAAGAAAAGGTACGTAAAAGTAATGCAAAATGGACGAGAAAAATCATCAGACTCTCCTTCAAAGCCTTGCCCTCTTCTCGACCCCATTGCGAATAAAAAGATCCACCCTCCCTCCACTCCAAACTCTACACCCTTTTCCCACACTCACTTCATCCCTTTTTGCCGCCGCAATCCAAGCGCTTGGAGACCCCTTTATCTCCACACAATCCTCAGAGTGGCGGCGCAAGCCATCAAGATAAAGATCCCACCCCTTCTGCGCGTCCTCCCTGTCTTTCCCACAGTTCCTCCCTCTCTCTCTCTCTGCTTTGCGCCACCCCCGTCGAGGCGTAGGACAGGGAGACCACCCACGCGGGAATACCGGGAACCGATCGGGAATTGCAAGATAACGGGATGAACTAGGGAATTGTGTTATGTCAGCGGTAAATTTGTTTTGAGGTTATTCCAAATCAGCTCACGATACGAAGCCAATGAAATCGATAGATTCGGCTTTCACTTGATGAAAATTCATGCTGAATGAAGATAAACTCTCTTTGTAAATTTCTTGTTAAAATAGTTCTTGGAGTGTAGGTCAATGTATGTTATGTAAAAAAGTTTTAGCCAACGTTTGACATACCTTAACTTTGTACATATTTATTGATATTATGTTACTAAGGTTACCACACCTTGTTACCATTGATTTTGATTGATTAAGTAAAAATAAATTTTACTGAGGTTTTCAATGTCAAAATTTCCACAAATTTTGTAAATTTCCACATAATTTTTAATCAATAAAATATTATAAATTTAAAGAAAATTGAGTAAAAAATTTAGTAGACATCTAAAAAGGTTGTTTTCCTTCATTCATACGAAAGTAACGTTTCAAAACCCACCTCATGCGATTGCTTTCACTTTTGTCTCATATAATAACGTATAACTAATAATGGAATGCAAATAAGCATTTAAATATAGTTTTCGTACAATTTCCCTCGTTTAGTATGCTGTAACATTAGTAATAATTTCTTAAAAAGTTGTATGAATCGGTTTTTTCATTGCTAACAAGGTTCATTAAAATTTTTAAAATTGAACGAAATCATAAATGATCTAGCTGTGTTGAACTTGTATGGAATAAATAATCGGAAAATAAAGTGCAAGTTTTTGAACAAATAGTGAAAAAATGAGCAATGCGACTGTTTGATACTTATTTTTTCCTCCTTTGGTCAGTGATTGTTTTATATAAAAAAGGAGTGTATGTGCGCATGCATTCTCGAACATTTGGATTCGGTGAAAAAGTAACTTTTGAAAATATTTTCATTTTTTTACATTTTAAAGCCTTCGCTAAACATTTGAAAATGTCAATACTGAGGTAAATATAAAATAGGAATAATTATTAGCCATTGCCAAGAAATTTAGGATTTAATTATAGTATAGAAAGCTCATAAAAACTCTATGCAAAGTAAGGCACAAACTTTAAAATATTTTTTTGGCTAATGGGGAGATCCGAGATATTTTTTGGCCAAGCACCGTGGTTTTATTGCATGAGACAATTTTCCATATAGAAGAATTTTATTGAATAGTCGACGACGGAGTCAAGGTATTTGAGAGCAATCACACATAAATTTAAGCTTTGCTAGAGTATACTCAAGAAAATTGGAAATTAGATCGGGAAATTAAATCTTTCAAATGAGTGGCCACCCATTTATTAGTAATTCAAAATATTCTTGCATTCTTTACTGAAATAGTGAAGTGATAAATTGCAACATAACTATGATAAAACGGAAACTTGCGCGAGATCTTAGGGAAAAAGTGGGCATTGTTAATTCTGCAATCGAGTGGCCACTATGGGTAAGGAAAGGGGTCAAATATTGGGTTGTAATTTAGGCAGTATTACGCTATAAATTTCACTTAATAACGATAAAACGGGATACGGGAACAGGATAAAACGGAAAAATAGCTAAGGAAAAATTAATCCTTTTGCGAAGTGGTCAGATTATCTACGTATTGGTGACTAGAAATTTTCACGTAGTACTTGATCAAAAAAAGTATGATAAAATGATGCAAAATAGCTGGGATTGAAATGAAATTTTTTTCGGGAATATCGGGAAAAAATCAGGTTTTTTTATTTCTGTAACCGAGTGGCCAGCCTGGGGATGGGAACGGGTTGAGAGAGAGAGGGGTGGATATGGGGAGAGGAAGGAAATAGGCAGGGTTGAAGTGGGGAGGGTGAACCACCACCATGTACTTCGATCGATGGTTTAAAGCCCATCCACCACGTCCCCTCCTTTCACTCACCTCTCCTCCCTATTCCCTCGGGCAACCACCGCTGCGCTGCTGACGACCGACTCGTGAAAAGTCAAACGATTTTAACATTTTTTTTTTGCCTCCGATGATTGTTCATCATCTTTGAGAATCTGACGAAAAATCGGTATGCTGCAACACTCTGACTCATTGAATCATTTTAGCCCCTTTATATCCACTTCTGCTTGAAATTCCCACTTATTTATCCCGGGTCATTTAAAACTTTTTCTTTCACGATTATTTTCTATTACACCTTATGCCTATGTTATGAAATAACAAATCTTCTTTCATTTCCTTAAAGTTTATTCAAAAATATTTTTCCTCATCAAAATAGTTTTCATTGCTGTTAAAAAAAATCCGTGCATATTTATTGTGGTGAAGTTTTTTCTATCCTTTTTTTGAGCTAACGGTTTCTTTGCTGGTGATTAATTAATCAATTTCTTCATAATATCATCATTTTATTCCTTTCCTATCGGCAATTTTGTGTGGCTATCCATCATCGTTCTCCATAATATCTTATGAAATTCAAGCTAAATGATTCTTTTATATCTGCTCGCAGAGCCGCACTAAAATTATTATATCTCCTAATGAGTGAGTAGTAATCTGTACAAATCTGTTGTTCTGATTCATATGTGCTAATCTTAGCTAATGGCTTTCTTACTTGATTGTTTCTTCTCCCAACAATTGCATTCACTTATTACCCAGTTTTCGCGGTATTTATTTAAAAGTCGTGTATTACAAATATTCTTTAATAATTTTTTTTATTATCACCTCGTGTTATTGCAATTGAATGCCACACCTTCATTACTCAATTTTTCAAGTGAAAATATTTTTAATTAGTGCATAACGTCTTTGAGACTATATGTCTTCAATGTTCTGAAGTATTCCTATCTATTTTGTCCTCAGTTTAAGATTATATTTTTTATACTACTAGAATGTTCATTTCATCTCTGAACTCATTCGTTAATGGATCGATTTGTGAACATTATTCACTATTTCTAAGTTTTTGATCCGATTGGCTTCTATATAAATTATATTCTATATATATTATAAATCCATAAAATTCTATTAAAATATTGGCTTATATATTAATATTTTATATCAAATTTTGGCTGTCATCCATATCTATCCAGGATTCGACACAACTATAACTACTTCAGCGTCTCTTTCTACTTCCGTCTTTTTTCTTTCAGAAATCGATCAATCATGTCTTTAAAAATGATTTTGTTCTTCAAAAAACGCTTTAGTAATCATTCCGTGTATCTGATACCACTGTCTCTATCGCATTTACGGTCTTTACAAATCCCTTTTGATGATTTTATCTTGCATAACTTACTCATACGCATATTCATTTATCTAATTACGCTTCATGGAGATGAAACTTGAGTTCATTTAAATGCGCAGAATGAGGCCTCGTCGGCATATTTCGTTCTTCATTAATGAGCGAAGGCCTGAATACCTCTATCCGGAGTCAATTTTGTTCGTTCCAAATGAATATTAGTTTTCCCTTCATTTCCTTTAACTTAATTCCTCGCATTTCTGAGGTTCTGTCATCCCTGGTCCACCTTGTTAATTTGTATCATTCAAGCCCTAATTTTTTTAACATTGAAGTAAATTTATTTCGATTGCCATGTTGTTGAATACCTAAAACAATTAATTAAACCTTATTACAAATCTCTATTTTACGTAATTACTTCATGTATTTAATTTACACATGTCTGTAAAAAAACTTTGTGTTGTTTATTTGCTTCAAATCTGTTTATAATCATTATTTGCTTCGATAGCACGGAGAAAATATAGTGTGATTAAAACATCTCTAACTTATCGTTCTGGATAAGAAACATTTGAAAATGTAAAATTAATCTTAAGAAAATTCTTTATTCTTGTGGAAACCATCTATTACCTATGAGTTGGGATATGGGATGAGTTAAATTTATGCTTTAACTTTTGGGAAGAATAGCAGTATAATGGTATTCTAGAAAAGGGCATGGATAGAAAGATTTTAGGCCACGAGAACTTTTTAATAGATGTTAAATTTTTATATCAATGTTGATTCTAAATATTCAACTTAAGTATTACTTTACATTAGATTTTAGCTTATTTTCGAACGAAATCACCTCCTCACCATTGTGTGTAATTATATTAAAATTATTTCGACATTATGCACTCCCTGTCATGATACAGCCGCGAAATTTTTCTATTGCAGGACAGACGCTTTTATATTCTCTCATTTTCTTAGCCAATCCTGTATACGTGCCATGCCTCTATCCACCTGACATCTTCTTCTCATCTTATCCGCTTTCCCCTTCCGGAAAATCCTTCTTTATCCTGGTCTTAATCCCCGCCATCACACAGCCAGAATACCACCAGCGACGCTTACAAAGTCTTCCGAATTGATGTTTTTGACTCCACATCCGCGCATGACGGTCGTGCCTTTCACGCAACTTTTTACAGTGCTGCCCTTGAGCGAAAGAGCTGGATAAAATAATCAAAATGGCGGTTTGTGCACTTCATTAAGAAGATCTTTCTCAGAACGGTTGCGGTACTGTTGCGAATTGAGGAGCTGGTGACAGAGCGATAAAACTGGAAGGATGTTTATGATGATGAAGGCAGACAATGATCTTTTTACGATTGTCGTCCTCCTCAAATGTTTACTGTGAACTGGATTAAAACTGAAGCCTTGGGTTTATGATTGAATGTCAAATTAAACGAACTTTCGCCATCATCACCCACCATGGTTAATATTAGGCCACAAACAATTCTTCACAAGATTTAGATATCTTATTTTGATGAATTTAAGTGTTGGTAGTAACCCAAGGAGTATGGTGGAGGAAATTAATATTTTTGTTCTTCAGTATTTAATATTGTGTTAGCTATAAAACCAGGATCCTAGTAAGATTTATGGGCGTAAATACTGGATAAATTATACTTAACGAATAATGCTTGTTAGTATGAATTCCAGCCTCGGTGGCGGCGGGGTAAAGGCATCGCCTGCCAAACAGGAGATCGCGGGTTCCCGCATGGGTAAAACCCCAATCCAGGGCATGGTTGTGTACGTTAAACTGTTATTAACCCCGATGTAAAAGGCAGTATGTAGCTGTTTTCGGTGGTATGAAAATAAAAAAAATAAAAAGTAATAAATTTTGTTGCACGAAATGTAAGTGGTGTAGTTCTTTTGGGTATAGAAAGATTATGGAATAATTTACCATTCATTTACATCCAAGATCTGAGCTGAAATTTGTTGTCTGCATTGTTCTGAGGTTATTCCAGTTTTATATTTATGGTAGGGGTGGTGTGGTGTCTCGAGTGTTGACTTCCCATCCCTTGTGCCCGTATTCAAATCACGGCTGTAGCAGAGATTTTCTCGAGGTTTCCCCATAATTTCTGGAGTGCCGTGTGGAGGGTACTTCGTCCGTCGAATGGTATGATAAGGCGTGTTCCCCTAGTTGCCTTTCAGTTAACATTGCAGGCTTATGCTGACGCCGGGTTTCTCTCCACCCTTCCAGCTTATCCTTCCCTAACAGCGTAAGTGAACTTAGCTGACGGTTGCCTTCTCCAAATACCATACCATGCGATGAGGAGTTATACTTCCGCCATTCATATTATGTAGACACTCCTGAACTTATGATGCTCGCTCCTTTGTTACCTCATTAATATATTACAGGAACGATTTCGGAGGGATTTGAATCGTTGTTTACGGAGTAAATTATTATTTTTTTCACTCTCTGAAAATTTTAAGGCTATTATTCTAATGATACACTATTATATATTATATATTTTTGTATATTATTCTAATGATACTACATTATTCTAGCTATTAACCATGAAGAATATTTTGGGTTCGGAAATGATGATTAGGAATGTAGGACTGCTTCAGCGAATTAGTGTGATCTATCGGGTAGAGAGACTTCCAAAAGGCTTATAGCATTTAAATTTAGATCTGGATGAATTTCTGCTCAAATCCCCAGATTGAAATCTTTGCTTTGCTAACCTAGAGCCTACAGGTTCACTTTACAATGGATTAAATTTTCTAATTTAAATTCTATCTTCGGCTTTCATTTTCACTTTGGATAGCAGTTGCACATGTGTCCATCAAAAGCAGGGTTTACGACTTTCAGTTTTTGGCTTCAGCAAAGCGGAGGGTAAGTAATGATGAATTGACAGCCATCTAAAAGATAAAATTGGATTTGGATAATCTGTTCATTAAAGTATGGAAAACACTAGGTATACCTATTTCGAAAACGTGGCACGTTTTCATCCACTTACTTGCCCAATATTTTCACTTGTCGATTACTTTTCCTCGAGTTTACCCCATAAAATGTGTTATTTTTATATTTTAATGTGATGATGTTTTTTCGACGCAATTTTGAGGCCATACCTAGCTAATTTGTCTCTTGTTGGGTATAAAGTATTTTTATGTTGCATTGTGATTGCTAAGCGTGATAACCTAAGTTTCAAGGGCTAGGATGGATTAATATTGCATTGCTTTTTTCTATTATTATTGTTACATAAAGTTAATACTTTGGTTTCGCTGTTAAAAAAGGAATTCATTATGAACTCAATTACATAAATTGAACTTAGTAAAGAAACGACTTCCATAAAATTCACCTGAATTTATTTCCAACATGATGTCACAATGGTTTTCTAAACATCTAGCAGGTCATCTCATTTTATTCATCAGCAGTTTAAATAAGTTGCGCTACGTTTTTATCACCTAAAATTTTGTAATACCTCGGAGATTAAGGTCATCGTCTGACAATTTTATAGGCTTTAAACGAGTACCATTCATAGGCAGGAGCTGCACAAGTCTCCCGGAAGCTCGTAACTCCTACCCGAAAATAACTGGAAGAAATGAGGATTATCACGACATTAATAAGCTAGTTTAGTTAATATACCGGTATAAATGTATCTTTACTCTTATATCATCTTTACCTCACTTCATTGCAGCTATATCTTAGGAGATCTTTGGACATAAATGTTGTATTTTAATATTTATTGCTGGTGCATTAGTCGGACGGGATAATAAGTAAAAAAGTATTCTGGTAAATGTATATTCCTTGATTTTATTTGTGGTTCGTGAATAAAATGTCGAAGAAAGCCTCTGGGGTAAAGGAAAAGAGATTTGTTTTTCACCTTTACTGAAACTAAAATCTTGCGTCAATATTCTTCACAATTGACATGAAATCTGAAAAAAATTATTTAAACTAGCTAAATATCAATAAAAAAACTGGGCATGCCATTACCTATCCCAAATTATCCACGGAAATTTTACGGAGCATCGGCTTGAGTTGCTGCCAGCACTTTCAACAAATCTACCTGTGGACCTTACAACCTTATCCACGCAAATGGAAAAATGTAGTAGAATGAAAATCTGCTGGTCGGTCGCAGGAGAGCGGATTGGAAGGTCTTGTCCATGGCGTTCGTCGACCAATAGTGATATTTCTACTTGTTTTACAGCTTTTTTTTGGTACTTTTATAGTTTTATTATAAAAATTTATATCTATTTTTTGCAGAATAATATAATCACCAAATGGAATAAACTTAATCAAATGCTATAATCGTTTGCAAACTATTAAATTTCACATGGTCCTCAACTATTCATAAATATATGAGAGGTATTTATTTTTGCCAGCAGTTATGTTTTCGAAAAAAAGCAATGTCGCATTTAACTTTCAAATGTAAATCTTGGTGAAATAAGATCGACGTCTTTCCCGATGAACCACCTGAAGAAATGCCGATGAAGAAAAGGCGGAAAAAGTAATTTGATCTGATTGAAAACCTGTTATCCGGACAAGGTGGACAATTCAAACAGATTTGTCTTCAGTGTGCCTATGGCTCATCCCTTCTAGGATTCCATTAATCTTTAAACAGCACACCTTTTCCATCCTAAATTTTTCCTTTCCCGTCGCGCCTGTTCCCCACCGTTTTCTTTAGAGAATCCTGTCACTATGTGCGAAAAATCCACAAAGAAAAATTCATTCACCTTGACCGAGATTCGAACCCGGATCCCTCGATTTCCGGCCAAGTACTTTAGCTAGTTAAACAACTGTGAAAATTTTTTGACTATAGGCGAAGAGAGCATTCCACCAAAAGAGAGACCTGCTTACGGCGGGAAACTTAAATATGGAAGTTAAGAAACAATTTATAAAAACCTACATTTGGAGTATGCTCCTATACGGAACTGAGGCATGGGCAATGACCGCAGCGGAGAAAGCAAGGATAGAGGTATTCGAAATGTGGTGCCACAGAAGAATGATGAAGATCAAATGGATCGACCGAGTTAGTAACGAGGAAGTCCTAAGAAGAGTAGGAGAGAAGAGAAGCCACCATGAAAACCCTTACAAGAAGACGGAACAACCTTATAGGCCACATCTTGAGACATGATGGCCTGATGGAGACAATCGTCGAAGGACAAGTGGAAGGCATGGACGGAAAGGAAAGACCTCGAACAAAATATATGGAACAAGTAAAGAAGGATGTGAAAGAGAAGAAAGATGTAGGTGTGAAAAGATAAGTTGATAGGAGAACTGAGTGGAGAGCTGCGTCAAACCAATCCTAGGATTGTTGACCAATGATGATGATGACCGGACCAGCTCAAATTTCCACAGGGGTGAACGACGGCTCGGTAGCTTAACTGGCTAAAGCACTCGGCTGGAAATCGAGGGATCCGGGTCCGAATCCCGGTCAAGGCGAATGATCTTTTACTCTGTGGATTTTTCGCACAATTTGTGCATTTAGGGGTGATACCGTAATAGTTATCACCGTGGCTAGTCCCGGTGTACTTAAATCCTGTCACTATGGCTCCTCAAATCAGGGGCGCAGCTAGGAATTAAAGGTTTTAGGCGCAACTGATACAGGGGGCTGAGAGTGTGGAATACCCTCCAGGGTAAACGGGAAGTGCGGGGGCCCTCCCCCACAAGTTTTTTCAGATAAATGGTTCAAAATGGCGAGTTTTACGGCTTTCTTTGGGATAATTTACTGATCCTTACACTATTCAATACTTACTATTAATCCAATTAAGTGAAATGGAAAATACTTAAAACTTTTCTGAGCTCTGGGGGGGGGGGTTTATCCCCCTTAACCCCCCCTCGCTGCGCCACTGCCCCAAATGTCCTTTCAAGTTGGCACGCAGATACAGATGAACCTGTTGTCAACGATGCGTATCTTTGAGAGCTCACCACAACTCTTTTGCTCTAGCAATTTGGTGGATGGGGCATAAGATATCTCACAGACGCATCTCCCGGGCGATGTTGAAAAAAAAATTCGCATCCTTCGCTCTAAGACCCCTCGTAAAATTTTCACTCTCGGTAGGTTGGGCGCGTGACCCGAATGACCGGAGGCTTATCTGATGGGAACGGCAAGGGGTCGTGGGGAAAGAAGGCTCTAAGGGTTTTTCAAGGCTCATATCCCCGCGTTCATGTTGATTTTTGGATTAGGGAACCCCTTTTAAGCATCGTCCTAAATGCTCGAACGAATGGTACATAAGGTCCGGGCTACCGAGGTGGAATTTCGAATTAGACGGTTGGTTTCGTCGTTGAGCTGGATGTCCAGGAACTACGTACGTTAGTGAATGTTCATTGAAAGCCGTATCACTTAAGAGCAGGCCAAGGTAATTCCTGTCTTAAAAGTTACATATGGATTTGCTTTCTCTTTCCTTCAGTAAAGAGATTTTTGTTCCTCGAGAAATACCCAGGAACTAATACAGTATGAATATTCTTTAATTGTAACCCGTTTACCCCGTTCTATGTTTTATATACGGCTAAAACAGATGATTTCCGGCAATGAGGAGTATAAATAAATAATAAAACAAAATCTGGAACTTTGTATTATAGATTATTTCTACCTGGGCTTTTGAACTTAAGTAAAATAATTGATTTTAATGAAACCTTTGAAAATCACGATTGTGACTCCATCAATTTTAATTTTTCACTTCATTTTTTTCATCTCTAATACCCAATGCGATGGGAGATTTGATTTGCATGATGACATTAGATTTTTTCCAATTGAGATCTTAAATAAGTCATACTGATGTAAAGTATTTTCACGTGCCGAATCATCGCACAGGTCTCTCAGCTAAACTTTCACAAATCCGAAATCCAAAAGGTCACCTTGTTCTCGCGTTATAAGCGGAGGCCACGAGCTGTGGTTTCCCTTTGCCAAATTTTTCTCGCTCTCGCGCGTAAAACTAAACCTCGCAATTAATTATCTTTCCAAGCTGTGGTCAGAATCCGACTTTGAACTAGTTAGAAATAGATCGCATCTAATTAACTAAATACGTTCTTCTCTTTCTCGCCGTGTGGTAAACGACAATATCTAATTTGATGCGATTAACCCTTTATAACCCAGACCTGATTCTGGGAAAAATCAAATTTCAAGATTTTTCATTTTGAAAACTTGAAAATTTTACACTCAGTGATAATTATCCTGGCAGCTAAATATTTTGTCATTGAAATTTACACTACAAAATAATATTCAGTTTATATATCTCCTAAATTGAGCTGGAAGTTTAAACATTTTTGATGTTGCTTTGAAGCAACATTGGGTTATAAAGAGTTAAATCAACCTCTGATTTTCATTTGGATTTCAGGTATACCGCTTATTTTAAATGGCACAAATTGATGAATTGAATAGAAAAGCAAAAAAAAACTCAATCACAAAAATTAATGTGCGTTATCAACATTTGCTTGGACTTAATTTTATGGCCAACTACATTCAGCGTTGGCTTTGAACTCCTAGCTTCCCACTTGAAACCGCAAAGGCTAAATAAATGACTATAAATAAAAGAAATGCGTTTTGCTAGCACGGCATTGGATTTCCATAAAGCGGTGGCCGACCTTTGAGTCATCATTTGCGTTGTGCCCTCCAAATGCAGTCAAAGCGTTCACCACACAGGGTCGCACGCTCACGTACAACGGTATTAAGTTACTCTCATAATATATGCTCTTTATGGTGAGAGTGGGGAGGTAAAAGTCGCGGAGAAAGCTTTGCAAAGAGTCGGTCGGAGCTCTCTTGAAAACTTCATCGCTCGAGCGTGCGGCAAGTTGCGATTTTTTTTTCGTTTATCTCTCACGCGCGCGAGAGATTTTCCAAATTTTCTCTCGCCGTATTCGAGCGATTCACTGAAGTGCGGTTATCCGCAAAAAAATCACTCCCGTAATCCGACACGGGTGGAGTGAGAGGAGTCAACGGGAAGGATAGACGGGGGACGATCTCGCCACGGAAATTAATCCAGTTTTGAGAGAACGGACGCTAAGGTAGTGTGGTTCCGCACTATGTGAGGATATCGTACGCAGGACGTTGGCATGATTTCATATCCTTTCTTTTCATCGTTTTTGTGCGTAAATCCATTCCATTGAAACTAAATTTTGACAATTTTTTAAAAATTGATATTTATTTGATGTCACAGCTCTGCTACAAATATGTATCTCCAAAAAATCCCTAATGAATGAAATTGTATTAACTGAACTAAAAAATTACATACAACTACATGTTTCATCTGAATTACAAAATAAATGCTTGCTTGCTTAAAGTTTGGCTGACTACTTCTAATTAAAATTATTGTACTATCTCTGAGGTCAGATTTACAGTCGGTTAATGTATTATTACATAGGGAGTTTCATATGCATTTTCTGACTATTCGTGAATCTAATGCGCTGCTTTCTCCAAATCAATCCTTTTACCTAAGTTTTGCTTGAGAATCTTTTCCATTGTGCACGGTTTATTATATTAAGGGAGGGTAAAAATTTGCTTGCAATATTTTAAGATGGTAAATTACATAAATTGTAAATATGTATTGAATTCCCTTGGTTTTGTAAGTACAGTTGTCCAAAAATCAAATCATTCCCGCAAATCCAACAGGCAGGGATGTCTCACAAATTTATCCAGAGATGAGAACGGATTCTGAGATAGTGAGGATTTCCGTACCATGCGCAGGTGATGATTTAATATCCTTTCTTTCCTTCGTTCTCGTGCAAAATCTATCGGCTGGCTCTATCGTCGGTGAATGTCACAAACTCTACTCAAACTCTAAAAAATGGAATTATGAATAATTGCGCCTCTGGCCATCTTGGGGAGGAACTATGTGAAGGATCTTGTTAACCGATTCAAATACATGGGAATTAACGCAACTCAAATATTTTTATTAGCTCATTTCCTTGCGATCAGGTAGTTGTTGTAGTAGTATTGTTGTGACTAAGGGTGCGTCGACATCTGAGGTCATTTTGCACCACACCATATCTCATGTTAAAAAGTTGGTGAAGTTGTATTAAACTTTGCGTAAAATGCCAGTTACTTTTAACACAATTATTACCTGGCTAAGTTGCTCATGGTCTTCACGGAGCATGTCCTTTAATCCTCCGACAAGGTCCATTCTATTTCGCCATACCCGGTATAGATCACACTCTGTCAAGAAATGTCTTACACTGATAACGGGGTCACATACATAATATTGAGGCGGGGTTTTATCTTTGCGATTTGTGATTAGGGATACCACTTGAAAAACAAATAAATTATTGGGAAACAGTTTAAATTCCTCAAAATTCACCGTCGTATCACATTCAAATTTTGCGAATATTCCTATTTGAAATACATGGTAGCCCGCCATTTTTGGAATTCACCAACTGCCTTCAGCATGGTTTCACCTGATTACGTGCGCGTCGCACAGAGTTTGGAATTCAATTGTTTCGAGTTCAGTTGGGAACATGGAAGAGCAATATTTCGAATTATAAAACCAAAAATATTGTACCGTCCATATTTATACCATGAACAAAAGACATAATAGACAAATAACACTTGTATCAGTTTTTGTGACATAAAATTACTGATATATACATTCGTAACTAAAACAAATTTTTTTCCGATTTGTTCATTCTATATTTGTTGAAAAAATTGGTGCTTGAGTGAATCGTTGTACTGTACTGTAAGTTTATTCTAGCACTCCTAATTTTGCCTTGAGGTCACTGCCAATCATGACACCGTAATTAGTTGAGAATCGGAGAAACAGTCATTAAAATCGTTTTAGTAAAATAGTTTAGGAAATTTTCCTTTTTATTAGTATCCTTTGATCTTTTTACAGTATTCAATCCAATCTTTTCAATCATGAATCTCGCTGTTTAAGGGCATATGCAGTATTATATTAATTTATTGTTTGGGTGGAATTAAAAACACGGTAATGGACGAGGTTCTTTAAAATAATTTGTTTCTTGATACGAAAATAGTAAAATATATGAAATATTTTAGTTTCTTTTGAATCTGTTCTCTTCACTATGTTTTTGAAAGATAGGTATGTACTGTATTATCATAGACCATTTTTTGCTCTTGGATGTTTGTTGTTTTGTTTGCCTTGATGTTGAATATGAATGCGTGATTCCCGCTTATCTGTATTTGTTTCATGTTAATGGAACTTGTGTGCCTACTCTTTTCTCACTACACGCTTATCTTCTACAAAGGGATTGTGTCATGATATCGCCGGAAACGGCGTCAGATCCAACGCATTAATTTTCCATTATTCTCACTGCTAATATACCGATGGATATAATTTATTTTAGCAGAAAATGATTCTATGATAAGGTGCAGATGAACTATGGAAGGCTTACTTCAAAACAGCCACTAAGTATAAAAAAATAGTCGTCGAAAGATCGAACCAAAGCAGGAAATTAGATGAGAAGGGCTTTTGTGGCATTCACTCGATTTTCTTGTAGAATTTCGAAATTATTTGTGATCAAACGAGGAAAATAATTAATGCACCAGTTATAAAGGATCATTAAATACTATATTTTCCCTGGTAAAAGCTGTTAAAAACTGAATTATATCCGTGTTAATCCCTTAGAGATTTTTTCTCACTGTTTGAACTACATTATTTAGTTTATAACGTCAATTTAAACAATTGTATGTGTCTTTTTGATTCTTAAAATGCATTTTAATATCGAATAGTACCCAGACAAAAGTTTCAGTATATTTATTAATCTGATTTACTGAATTACTTTATTTTACCGTTGGCTCTGTGAGTCAAATAATAAACCGATTCACCACTCGGGTGATACCTTTGGATGACAATTCTTGGACGATCGATAGCAACCGCTCTGTCGAGTGTCATTACCGTCCCATTGGGATGGACCTTGTAAGGCACTGCCCCGGCGAATGAATCCTATAATATATCACAAAGTGCGATAAGCAACCGGTACCAATGAAATTAGTGCCTTGGAGACACATCCTTTAACTCCCAAATTCAGAGTGATGTGGCGGCAGAGGAACTGGGAGTGATCATTGTCCTTGGGTTGTGAGCACATCATCTGGAATACTTCAAAATTTTCCCGCTAATCAGATGGTAGCACAATGTTTAAACTCCTTAATATTTTTATCTAATATGTAAATTACTATTACCTACGATCTAGTTAGAGCCGGTTTTATTACCTAAATTTTAACAGTATATAAGTATTAAATCATTTTTCTGTTAGATACGAAAAATTTTAACAGTGGTCCTAGCATCCGTGCTTAGTGCATTTTTACCGGGGAAACGTGAATATACAAATTCCTTTACGAGCAAATATTAATTCATCCATAAAATATGTTTAATTTATCAAATTTCATCAACCAGAAGCTTTGGCCAATTGTAAAGCAAATAAAGATTACGTAAATCATTGACAGAATATAATGCTAAGCTTGAATTCACCGATGATTTTCCTTAATGCAAAATTTCGTGAAAATTTACGCAAGACATCTACTTTACCATTTACTGTACAAACGGCAATTTAAGTATTGGCGACTTGAATTCTAATTACCCCTGAAAAATAATTCCGTTGAGTCTGATTAACCTCGTGAAAGTTGTCTTGTTAAGTATGACCAAAGGGTGTGTTACTGATCTGTAATCTCATTCATGCCCCTATTACCATTCCTGGAAAACATAGGAATTACCCTACTGTATTTTTTCATGTATTTACTTTATTTTTCAATGTAATTTAGGTGTATACTCTCTTTTTTTTACTTTTCCCTGCTATTTGTTTTCACTCGCTAAAAGACGCGTCATAAAGAATGCATGTCGCAGGTAAGCAAAACGACCGGGACAGGACTGTTGCTTATCTCTGGTAAAATGTAGCCGGGTGCGCCTTATCGATTTAAGCGATGACTTTGAAAGCGCTCTTTTTCCATAAATTCCTTATTTACTAAACCTGAAATCTATTGGTGCCTACTCGGGTGTTTTTTTCGGTGAAAAATGCAGACGCAACGTGCCCTCGGCCGCCCAGATCGGCCGCCGGCTACATTGCCGTAAACCTCCAGATGGACATATCATGGCTGGCCGCGGGAGGTTTGTGTAAGAGCCTCATATCAGTGGGCTTCCCTTATCATTTCTCACGTCTCCTTTTTTTCTTCTTCCAACAGGTGAGTGAGGGGCTTAATCTGGAAGGTGGAATCGATAATGGTCCCGTATCGCCAGCGGTGCGATCGATATTTTGCTGCGTGATCCCGTGAGTACACTGCCTGCTCATTTACTGCTTTTTCCCCTAGGTTTATATATTTTGTTCACTCCAGCTGATGAGAAAGTCATTGGAAAACATTTTTTTGCTCTTAAAGAATGGCCTAGTGTTTAGAATTAAGTAAATGAATACTTTTAATTTCATGATTACGCTTACACTTTAAAATAAAATTTGGCAGTGATCGAAATGGCCTAGTGTTTGGAATTAAGGAAATAAATGCTTTTAATTTCATGATAACGCTTAAAATTTAAAATAAAATTTGGCAGTGGTCGATGAAAACTACTTTTGAGTGACTGAAATCATGGAAAAAAGATAACTTACTTTTTTATTCTGAAGCATTTAGAGTTTTCTGGGGTGGTAAAGTGTTAAAAAGTGCCTAATTATACTCTGGTTTTAGAAGTTTGTATGTTGTATGTTTGTATGTCATTGACCCTTTCTAACCCAGAGCCGATTCTGGGAGAAATAAAATTTCAAGTTTTTTCATTTTAAAAACTTGAAATTTTTACACTCACCGATAATTATGCTGGGAACTAAATATTTCGTCATTAAAATGCACTCTACAAAATAATAGGTAGTCCAGATATCTCCTAATTAGAGCTGAAAGTTTAAACATTTTTGATGTTGCTTAGAAGCAACATTGGGTTATAAAGGGTTATTGACCAACTAGTCTCTCTGATCTTAAATCGTACAATCTTTCTTAAAAATGTATCATTATGGATATAATTAGCGACTAGCGTTTTCAATCTAAACTGGCAGGATTAATCCATGAAATGAGTCAGAGGAGCAAAGTGTGCCCTATAAATTCTTAAAAATTGAATATTTTTAGAGCATTTAATCCAAGTTATTTTTAGGAAAAAAGGATTTGGAGCAAATAGATTACAGTCATTACTTAATGTGTAATCAATTAGCTGGATTTAGAAGAAAACAACTAAATATGTTCTCTTTAAGAAACCAGTGTTTCAAATACATTACTTTAATCATTTTACTTTTTTTAAGTTATAAGTGTAAAATTCTTCTTTAAGATTCCACTTTAAAATAATTTAGCACGGCCATGGAAGAACGTGTATGCTGAATTAATTAACGCCCAGGAAAGGTTAACCAAATAACTTCCCTCGAAAGCATTCGCTGTATTTACGATTCCAATGGCGCTATGTTTCCAATTTTGTCCTCAATCAAAAAGTTCTATATCTTTATATCGAAACTTGAAGCTTGTACGTGGTGGAAGGGCTCCATAACACTTTTTATTGCTAATAGATGGTCGCAATTACGTTTTTATCTTGTAGTATCTTGTATTTATTGACATGCATTTTAGTTAGTATATTATTTCTGAAACTGACTGGGTGATTTCAACCTATGTGTAAGTTATCTTAGCAGCATAGGCAGTAAAAGCATAAATTTCATTGCTTTCATACACATTCTCTATGTATTCAAGCAATTTAAGCGAATAACCTATTTAATAATTGCCTTTTCATCAAATAATCCTCGAGTATCTTGACCGTTGTTTACTGTTTGTGACATTAGTGCAGAGTAAAATTTTGCATGTGGAATTGCTGGAAGCTGAGTTTCATAAACTGCATTACTACCTAAAATGCTGCTTTATATTTTATGTTTACCGTTATATTCAGAAGCCATGCAATACATACAAGTTGCGGAAAATGAATCTTGTATATTTGAAGCGTATTTTTTCATAAGCTTATGCAAATTTATAAAGAGAAAGCAAATACAGCGGTAAAACATTTTGACCAAAAAGTTTTTGAAATTTGTACACTATCAAATGAAAGGGAGTAGGCCTTATTGTGAATTGAAGAGGGAAGTGCTTGATGCAAAGGGAGGCTCTTAGAATTCTCCCCAAGTACTCCATTGAAGCCTATAGTAATTGGTAATGCACTTTAACAAAAATTATCGTTGTATGTATGAAAGATTTATAAACCTAGACACGGGAATGGAAATAATGGAATCATTGGCAAAAGTAACGGCAGCAATGAAGATAAAAAAATGTCAGGATGTGTATAGTTCAGAGATTGGTTTTATCGGTGCCCACCGCAAGACCTGTGATTCACGAAGGATGGAGGCGTTGGCTATCGGATTTTTACGGAGATAGCATATTATGATCCAACTTCACAGTATCGCACCTGATCCCAGGGTTAGAAATCTGGAACGATCTGATATTTATATACTACCACCCCTTTGAGGGAATGGGTTCCACATTCTGGTATCAGTTTTCCTAAAACGGCTCTCTATACATTATCCTTGTTTCGTGCCCCAGCCAATGCGACATACGAGATTGGTACTAACAAACTAGAGGTAAGCAACAAACAGACTCTGGCGTAATGTATGACCTCCTCAGGGACTCATAAATTACGCCAATCATTTTGCCCTCTATCTATCTAAATATAACTAATAACTTCAGGCTTTACTTTGTGAAACCTCTCCATATTGGAAGTAAGGAAATAAAACTTTGTAAGGTTCACTGTTATTTAATTATGGGCACGACCCGAGTTTCGTAACTTGGTCACCTGACGATGTCACCAAGTTACGAAACCCGGGTCATGCCCATAATTAAATAACAGTGAAACTTACAAAGTTTTATCTAAATATCTTTTATTTATAGTTTAATATTTGGTAGAAAAATTATAGCTCAATTTTTGATTTCCGTCTCTTTTCTGGTCTTCGGACCCTCACTGTCTGCGGTCGATTGTTTGCGTTGGAGGCAATAGAACCTGATAGTACATACAAAATTTCATAAAACATCTGCGGATCAATGGTAACTCATAACTCTGTTATTCACACCAAAAAATTCGCCTTTAATGTGAGGAATTGGTTCCATTTTTCATCAAGTTTATGTGTTAAAGCAGATCAGATATAAAAATACATGATAGTTAGCGCTTTCATGACTCTTGCATCAAATTGTAGTCAATTTATCGTTTGAATTGGAATGGTATATTGCAATTCGAATGTGAGATGAAGTAATTTAATTATTGTGTTAATTTTTTCAAATATTTCAAGGAAAAGGTAACAAACTATTTAATCAATAATTTATTCTACAAATATTTTTGGAGGCAAATTTCTTGTAGATCTAATGAAGAATTGTAAAGACGACTCCAGTTACTACACTGCGTGTCATCACTCCATTTGGTGTTAGAATTCTACCTTATTCGTTCATTTGCAGACTCATATTTCCGGAACACTTCACTGATTATTTAATTAAGGCGTGTGTAAAATAATACGCAAGCATGCATCAATAAACTTTCATGTAAATTTAATTTAGTAGTCGAATGTATTTTGGTGCCTTTAGAGTGTTGCGTCGCCCGAGGAATTTCAGTTATTTTTATGCATTTACGAGCGTGATGCGCCCGCTCCCAGCGGGCTTTCCCCGCTCTTTTCAATGCAGGTCCACAGAGGGATAGGCGCGTTTCTAATTTTAAAATGTAGAAAAAAGGAAGGGTCTTATTTACAAATTTAATTGGAATTTTCATGTACAAATTGAGATCAGAGGACCTCTTTAAACGCAACATTGGAAGTAATTACACTATCCTCTGTTAAACGCACATGATTTGAACGCACATGAAACACACACGCACACACGTATCATTAGGAGCCTTGAATGTGGAATCAGCCGCATTTTGATAAAAGTTATTTAAAGAATGCGAGATATTGTTGCAAATGAACAATGTATCAGTTTGTGCGCCGTTAACGTCAGGAATGTTTACCGGTTTGTGTTTTTTTTTATTATTTAAAAACCAATTTTAGGATACAATAGTAATATTGAGGAAGTAAGATATTCCGTCGCAAGTTCTCTGATAAATTCTGTGCATATTGGTATGTCATTTGTAGAGTTTGGTTGCGTATAAGTTGAGAAAAAGGTATGTATACAGTAGAAATAATATAGAAGATATTTTACCCTCATATTTCTCTTGTTATCCAATTAAGCCACGTATAATAGGACTCCGGAGCTCAAACAGCGCGTTGCCTTATAGCACGAGGCTGATCTCCGTCACCGCACTACCCTTGAGGCGACTAGCGAGGTGCCTTGTGGTATAGGCGTCAGTACTCGAGTGCCTTCGATCCACAAGCGACGCGCGTGTGGTCGACACTCGACTGCTCCCAATGATGTCCCGACTCCTCTGAGTAATCGCGGCCGAGGTTGATGACGCCTCCGCGCGGCGTGGTGAGGCGAGAGAGCACGCGCTGCTTCGTCAAACAATGCCCCAGGCTCTCGTTATCAGTTGACGAGGGCGTCGGTGGGCATTCTGTGTGGTAACGAACACATGTTTGCCGTGTCGCGTATGGTGCAACAAAAAAAAAATCAATGGTTACCTATGAAGCGGTCGGTGGATCCATTGCTCAGGCTGGCGCTGCAAACTTGCTCTTGCAGTTCAGCAGCTCTTCCACTTAAGGGGAATAAATGCCCGCTTGAAAACACGACGTCATCGGAGCGTGACGTCACGGCAAGGTATCCACCGATGGCAGACTGAGGCAGTGGGTAGAAAATGATTGCTGTTCTAACGTCAAAATTAAGTTAATGAACATATTGGGTTGCCAAGGCGTCGTTGTAATAAATAAAGGGGATTGTTTGGGGAGAATTGGAAAGGTTAAATGAAAATAAGTTGATTGCACATTGTGATCTACGCTGCACACCTACATCATTTGTAGGTTTAATATAATGGTACTATCTTTATCCATCTAAATTTCCATATAACTAAATATCTAACTAAATCTCTATCTATCTCTAAATCTATTTATTTCTATCAATTTCTATCTAAAAAAGCTCTATCTTGTCGCGTGTGGTGTCAACAAATCAATTAGTAGCGATTAAGCGGAATGTCCTGGCAACACTTAGGACTTACTTTTGAAGAACATCAACTCTATCGCTCGTTGAATCAAATAAAAAAGCTTTATCAACTCGTTGTAGATTTATGATCGTTGAAGATCAGGGGTTGAGGAAATGATGTTACATCAAGGAAAATTTAGATTATGACGGAAATAGAATTGAATGAATTACTAATTTTTTTCTCGACCAGAAGCAAATGACAACGCTGTATTCCTCTGATTAATTAATCGACAAATATAAGCGGTTGACGATTAAATAAATGAAAATGGAATTTGAGGGAAGAGCGGTTGATTTAGATTATAACAGATTTCTCTTGACATGGTGAAAAAAATACATAGTTTCTGCTGTAAAATATGGCAAAGCAATTTTTAAAATTATAATAGTATCACCGCATGCACAAATAGAGTATGTATTTTTATGTATATTATGGATGTTTTTTAGCAGAAGAACCACGTAGCCATTGTAAAATATCAATGATTGACAATTGGCGATGCCAGGTAATCTGTGTGGAGGGTTACAGAACATCTATCGAGTCACGCATGGCATCAAAAATCTATATTTAGCAAGTAAGCGGAATCTCCTAGCAACTCTAAGAAATTCATCTTGTAAACTCATGGTCGGCAGTTATATTGCTGAGTTAATTAAATCAAATCACCTTACATTTATTTCTAAGTTAAAACTGAACACCCTCATTTTAGAATTTTCCACAAGTTACTCTTCTGAAACAGTTGTTATTGAAAAGAAATCATTTGGCAGAATGAAAAAATATCGAATTCATTTTACTTCTAGATCAATTGAATATGATGGAGGTGTTCATGTCAATACATTTTCGGTAAATTTGATATACATATCCATTCGAACAAATTAAAAATGGACCTAAATCAAGTCGTTGTAGAAAACATGTTAGGTATCCGTTAAATGTGATATCTTTACCATTGCACGAAATAATAATGACTAACATTGGCTAAGAAATAAATGGCTGAGATTTTCTCGGCAAAATCAGAATTTCAAATGATACTAACTATGTTTCTAAAAGGAATGAGAATCCAGTGCACTATGCAGCGTATAAAAATGTGTTATGTATTTTGAGATATTAGATCCTTAAAAATTGAAGTAGCTCTTGGGTCTCTCCAAGAAATTCCAAATGGCAAAAAGGAAAGTATGTTTTAATGTTTTTCATAAATTGTAAGAATAAGATTACAAAAATTCTTGGCATTCGTTTGAAGAACTTGTTGAAAAATGAGTAGAGGAAACAGCGTAGCACATATCATAGTTTTTATGATGCATATATCAGTTGCATGTCATGAGGCAGTAATTAAAATTAACATCTGTCAAAATAATAGCCTATGGAATCGCACTAATTAAAATTTTCTGTTTTACCGTCTTTCATTCATTTAATTATTACACGTTTGGCATGTTTTTATGAAGCCTCCTTTTTAATTATCATGGCATTTCATTAAAGGAGGCTATATTATTTTGTCGGGAAGAATAAAAACAAGACGCATTTTTCAACACGGTCGTGGAAACATTTAATTAACCATTCAATTATGTCTTACGTAGGTGGAAGATGGGTTACCTATTCAACTTTGTGAGAGCTCCCACCAGTGCAGAGACAAATTTCTAACAGCCATAATAACAGCCAGCCACCAATTTCACTCCTCAGCTATCGCAGAAACGCTCCGTGGATATAATTGGATCCTTGAATCTGAAAGGCTAGCCTCTCCCCTAACTGCAGTTCATAGAATGAACGCTACGTGCGTCAAAGTCAGAATTCATTACCGGATCCAGTTCTCTGCGATGTGGGCTGACAAGTAGCTCATGGGCTATAGGTCTGATTAAATTTTTAGTAGGAAACAAAAAAAACGTTTGCGTCAGTGAAACATTCACGGCTGGACGGTATTTTTCAGTACTTCGTAAACTAGCAAGTCTGTTGATAAAGTGGGTGTCATAGGGATAAAGGGTGTTAAAAACGTTGCTATTTTCGATTTCGGTCCGCCAAATAGAGTATAGTCCGGTTATCGCTATACTAAGTGCGTACAACTGTTCATTATTAAGGTTGTTAAAAACTGAAGCTCTACGATTGAAAAGAGCTCGTTTCCTATAGATTCTATGGGATTTGAATAAATTGTAGCATTTCACCCTTTTATCAGCTGTATAAATGACAAAATATATAAATATCGTGAACATTTTCCTCCAAAAATCAAGCAAAAAAATAAGGAACAATAAAATTTCAAGGAGAAAAAATCATGATTTCATGCGATTGGTATATTCTGGCTGTAAACTGCCGTTTATTCAAGAAGATAAAATTTATTGGTGATATAACATGTATTGACATAGCCGTTATAGCAGAAACAGAGAAGGATTTGAAAAATATTCTGGTTAATATGGGTAGGGTAATGAGTAGATATCAACTGAAAATAAGCACGAAGAAAACCAAGATCTTAGTATTCAGCAGAAGAGAAGAAGTCAAGACCAACATTAAAATAGGGAGGAAAAAACTGATAGAGGTGGATGAATTCTGTTATTTGGGAAGCAAGATAACTAGTGAAGGGAGAAGCAAGAAAGAAATTATCAGCAGAATAGCCAAGATGAAGAGAGCATTCCATCAAAAGAGAGACCTGATTACAGCGGGAAACTTAAATATAGAAGTAAAGAAACAATTTATAAGAACCTACATCTGGAGTATGCTCCTATACGGAAGTGAGGCATGGACAATGACCGCAGCGGAGAAAGCAAGGATAGAGGCCTTTGAAATGTGATGCTACAGAAGAATTATGAAAATCAAATGGATCGACCGAGTTAGTAACGAGGAAGTCCTAAGAAGGGTAGGAGAGAAGAGAAGCCTCATGAAAACCTTAATAAGAAGACGGAACAACCTTATAGGCCACATCTTGAGACATGATGGCCTGATGAAGACAATCGTCGAAGGACAGGTGGAAGGCAAGAACGGAAAAGGAAGACCTCGAACAAAATATATGGAACAAGTAAAGAGAGATGTGAAAGAGAAGAAATACGTAGGTGTGAAAAGATTAGCTGATAGGAGAATAGAGTGGAGAGCTGCGTCAAACCAATCCTAGGATTGTTGACCAGTGATGATGATAACATGTATGGCTCGATGGTACACGAAATGTGGAGACTTAAGGCGCATGTAGTTCTATTAGAAAGGCGTAGATCCATCATTGAATTCCACGTCAAGAGATAGAAGAGTTTTAAGAGTTTTCCTAAGTACCCTATAGCCGCTAATAAGAATTTTCAGGAATGGTCCATTCCTTTTAGCATGAATTTCTTCTCAATTAGCTTTATGTACTTTTTTCAATTATTTCGATTAAAATCTATTTGACCAATGATTCAAGAATTTAAAATATTAGATCCAGCCATTTCAGTTTTTTTCGAATTTCATGAGATATATTTTCACGAGAAATCATTTTATTTTAGACGTAAAGGGATAAGAAAGTCCCTCTTTTTCTCTGTGGTGTAGTTTCTTTGAAATTTATGCGAATGTGAAGGTAACTCAAGTACACTCGGTTTTTGAGAGCTCATATATATAAAAAAGAGAGTGGTCCTTTACTCGAGGGAAATTCTCGAGAGATGGAGGAAAATTGCCTCTTTACGAGAAATCATGAATTTAATTTAATGAGGGGAATTTCATTTTGAAATTTGATTTTCCTCATAAATGCTCACCAATCACCCGTTCAAAAAACGGCCATGGATAGAAATTTTATCCCGGTTTGATCTTTACTTTGGGAATAAAATTAAGTTCCAAGGACTTTATTGCAATGCCAAAGGAAAAAAGTAAAGATTTAGATCTTGCTAGGGCACTGAATGAAATATGAGTCTGAGAATCATATTGGGTGAACTCGTATGAAAAGGTTTTGGGAAAAGACATTAGGACGCATGTATTATTTAAGATATTCCTTCTTTCTTCTTTGCTGAAAAGTATTGTTTTTTCTCTATACTTTGCATTATCTGTGTGTTGCTACTATCAGAAAAAGGTGATACTTCTATCTCTTCAGTGAAAGAAATTACTGTTGCAAAGGGTATCCATAGTAATAATAACATGTTTTACACAGCATAATGTACGTCACAGACCAAAACATATTTTCAACAAGACAAACCATAATATTATTATTTTTAAAGTATATTAGTTTTCATCTGTGAAAATGGATCCGTATGAAAGGAGAAAACTATTATTTTTTATTGATATTGTTTTCCCTCCATGCATTGAATCTCAATACTTTAGATTGAAAATGAACTACCATATGCATAATGTGCAGGCTATGCAGCTATATCTGATTCATTCAGCATGCCCTGTAGTAGACCCCATGTTGAAATATGATATTTTATTATTATAAGAAACGATGATATTTTTTGTGGAGAAATATTGTGAACCCCATTTCTTAGTTAGTTTCTCAATTATTAAAAAATTCTTTTTGTAGGTATTCCTTATTTTTTCTTTGCTGAAAAGTATTGTTTTCCTCCCTATCCTATGCATTATCTGTGTGTTTTCTACCATCAAAAAAAATGCTTCTGCCTCTACAGCCAGTGGCGGATCTGTGGGGGCTGTAGCCTCCTAAGCTAAGGTTAAGTGCTATGGTGGGTCGAAACACGCACTAGATAAAATCGAAATATTTGGTGTTTTCCACTTCGTAAAAAAGTGTTTTGTCAAATTTTCCGATATATTTACCTACTTTAACGAATCTAAATACAAATTAATTCTATAGTTATGAACTATTTTACACTTTTTTTGGTGTGATACAATCTAGTGGCAGATCCAAAGAGGGGCTAGGGGGGCTATAGCCTCCCCCTTGGGTATCCACCCCACTTATCCCGCTTGTCCACATCCTGGATCCACCACTGTCTACAGCAACCACTTCCATGGTAGACATTAATGTCGCCGAAGTTGTATATAGATTTGGTAGCATAGTTTTTACACAGTGTGATGTACAGCGCTGGTCAAAATACACTTTTGGCATGCGTAACCGTAGTTATTTTTTAGTCTTAGAGTGAATTGGTTTCCATAGATGATAATATGCATAATGAATTCGTAAAAAAGAGAGAAAAACTTCTCCTTCGATGCATTGAATCTCAGTACTTCAAATTGTATTTGAACTGTATGTAAAATGTAGGGCTATATAGCTGTATTTGATTCTTTCAGCTTGAAATATTATAGATCCCGAGTTGAAATACGATATTTTTTTCGTCCAAGAAACTGGTTCATATTTTTGGCGAAGAAATATTGTGATTGATTACCCCCGTAAAGAGGTTTCATGGATTTAAATTTCTCAATCGTCTCGATACTTCGCAACTTACGGAGTTTTCTCTTGCCTATCCCGCACTGTTCTATTTGATACTGGATTTGGCAGAATTTTTTTTTTCGCTGCTTGGTAGTCTTCTGAGTGAGTCCCAAGAAGATTCACGAATATATTTTAGCGGGGAAGTTTTTTTATTTGGTCGTCTCGCATCCATCACTGAGCTGAAGTCGGACATTTAAAGGGAGCTTTGCCTTCTCATGCCTCTGAGCTATTCTATTCCGATCCGCATCTCTGCGGTCGATTTCCTTATTTTTTTGCCGTCGCACTCCGCGTTGCCTCGTGAACGGATTCGAGAACGCAATCTTATATATTTTTTCTCCTCTCGCTTGGAAAGGTATGTACCTTATAAACAGCAGAAACTTCTTTGGGACTCCTTTGATCCGAGTACCCACTCAGGCATAAAATAAAACTCCCAAATGCCTAACTCCAGTGAAAGACGTAGTCCATTAGTATTGTATTTGCCAGTTTGCTGACAGCATTCGTATTTTATTGAAATCTGGGGGAGCCACATCGTCAGTGACCGCATGATTACATTTTGCTACATTTTCTCACTCAAAATTCCCTATTCAGTTCCCGTTTTCTCTAGCTCCTTGAGTGAAAAGAATTGTGTACGGTCTCCTTGTGATGTAATTCTGGATTTCAAATCTTATAGTCCATTTGATTGACATTTGATAGAAGCTATTTGGCATGCATTGCTTTGAATGCATAGAATAAACAAATGCCTTTGTGCGTAGATACTAGACTTTGGATACTATCTCAACGTGTATATTAAATATTCATCTATTAAATTTCATCTTTAAACAGTTTAAGGGAAATTATTGTGTCACTAACGAAGAAAACAAAATGCAATTTTTTAAACTTTATTATTATTACATAAATTGTTACAAGTCGACCATAAAGTCGAGTGGTAACATAAAGTCAGAAAATATATAAAGAAAAAAACATAAAATGCAAAGTATCAGATTGGTTGGTAGGTTTCATTAAACACAAAAATATACAAAAACCAAAATGCAAAACATAAAATACTAGGTACAAAAACATTTTGAAAAAGCCCTCAAAAACCATTTTTTACACAATACATGTCGCCACGTACATGTATGAAGACCAAAGCAAAAAAAACATGAAACACCAAATTAAAAAAATAAACGTTTACAAAAGCTCTCATTATTCAATTTTGTTTAACCTAGATACAAATATCTTAGCGTTAGTTGGGAAGGGCCCCAAACAATTTCCTCCGGTAAACCATTCCAAACCTCTATCCACCGATGTAGGAAGGAAAACTTTAGTCTATTTGACTGCTGCCTTGGAGCCTTAATCTTATAATTATGATCCTTCCTCGCCAAATAACTTGGTCTTTTTAACTGCTTTGTTATGTTCCTCCATGCAGGATCACCACTTTATTCTGAAAGTGGAATCATATTTACGATATAATGGCAAGTGAATATGCATCTTGGATATATTCTCTTCCTATATCTGCTCAGGGTCATGCTTAATATCACTATCGAGTGATTAGGGAAACATTAATTTTCAAATTCACACTTGGTGTACAGGAACAGTGATTAAGACATGTTATTACGGCAAGAATTAATTTTAAACCCATAAAGTATCAAGTTGTCTCATCCCTTTCGTAAAAGAATTATATATATTGTATATAATAAAATAATATATACAAGTATATGTGAAAATGAAGTAGAGTAATTTTTTTGACAATTGATCCAACTTCATATAATTAGTGAATATTTATTTTTTTGGATTTCAATAGTACTGTTTTTCTGCCGGTATTCTTATAGTTAGTGAATTCTTTCAATTAACTGGAAGGAGGATCAACTTGTGAATCAACTGAGACTGGTTAGTTGGTTGAAGTATACAGAGCATTTTGAAAGTGTACAACATAAATAATTGAGGGTGAATAATTAATCGTAGTCATCAGAATCCCTTTCGGCGGGAAGGAAATTAAACATAGACGTTTTAGTCAACCTCTTACCCCCCTCAGCACGATACACATCACTTTTTAAGTGCGGCAATTATTAGTGAGTAAAATATGTACTTGAATTTTCATATCAGCGTCTGGGAAATATTTTGCTTTTTTTAGTGAATCTCGTTCCTTGGAGTCTTTATACGTCGGAATGGACTTTTCTTGAGTTAGGAATAAGTGGCGATACCCTTACTTTCCTTTTAAAAAATGGGCTGGAAGGGAAAGAATTATTAGGAAAACTGTCTCTAAAATTCTCGGTTAGAAGGTACGCATCTAGTCTGTTTAAAAACTTTCAAATTTACCCGTCGGCATTAAGCGGAAATAAAGTGAGTTACAGCGTCAGGAATGGGAATAAAAGGGCTAATTCAATGTCGAGAGTTAATTCAACCCTCTCTTCCTTGAGGAGGGTTTCTGAAAATGTGTATATTTTCTTCCAACGTTTCGTTTTAATTTCACATATTTACGTTCGCAGTAAATGCTGCCCTTTTGATTCCATTTCCGAGGCCTTCTTCGGATATTTTGTGAGCCACGGTGGAGTGGGAACAATAGTTAAGAAACGTCGTCTTATTTTCCGCAGGCTGTAATCAAAGCCACGAATTGAGCCAAGACTCCGTTCTAGGCAAAGAATAGAAGACCATAAGTATGGGGAGTTAACCTGAAGTAGTTATGCGCAGGAAGAGGAACCTGGAAAATAAAGGACCCGGTATGAAAAAGAGAGATGAATACGGTTTTGAAATTGAGGGAGAATTTTCAGTGAAATTTCCGGGTCTATTAAAAGTTACTTTATTTGTTTTAGAAAGGACTTATTTGAGGAAATTGCTCTGATTATATGTTATGGCAACAATAGTATGTAATCTTATTTAGTGAACTTTATTTAATGTGACTTGAGGATTTTTTTAGAAAAAAATCGAGTATACAAAGTGTTAATAGAAGTTATTTTTGCTCGTAATGTGAGCCATTGATCGTGAAAACAGCCGATAATACTCAACGATTTTTTTATTATGAGGCTATTTTATGTGGATAGCTGGGAGTCGGTCAGATTCAGCAAAGGTATGTAGATTGTTATCCGCAAATTGTTTACTTTATCGAATATATCATATGATTAGATGACAAACAGTTTGATCAAATTTGTAGTGCTACAAGAGATTTCCACTCTTGTCTATTTATTCGTTATTTTGGTTTATAAATAATAAGAAATGTTGTTTCGGTTAATAATTTGGCACAGCAAAAACTCTTGATTTCGATAATTTCTATGGAAATAATGAGCATCTATTTCAATGTGGACCGCTTTCAACCTGTGTGCCGCGAGTAACCGATCCCTAACATATGCCAATTTATGTCACTGAAAGGAATAATTTTACATTATTTTGACAAGGGTATCTTCGGAGTTGTCCCAATTTAGATTACTTTAAAAAACAACATTGAATGGGAGTACGAAATTGGAGTCGACTGTAGACATTGCAGATGAAAGCTAAGACAGCAATATCACTTGTAGTTATGGAGCCCTTACTTGGTCAGTTTTTAAGTTTCAGTCCGAAGTTTACTTTCATATTTTTTCGTTTAACTGCCGGTTCACAAATTTAAATTAAAGACTTTTTGGTTGAAAAGGAGGGAAAATTAATGGGAAACAGGGAGGCGGCGTAGGACAAAGTATAGGGATTAATTACTTTCTGAGACAGAAATTAACTAGGATCAACATTGCCTTGCTGTGTAAAACTTAGACTTAACCGATTGTAAAATAATTACTAGATAAAATTTCAAATTTCACAACGTCAGCGAAGTTTTCTTCCTATTTTTACATGTGTCAGCCTGGTTTTTAAAATATGTCGAAACATTTTTTCTTATTCCTGGTTTCGACAACTGAGAGATGAATGAAAAAATGAGGAGGAAGGGGAAGAAAAAGCTGTAGGAATATATATAAAAAAGAAAGTAATATGAAGTCAAAATGGTGGCTGACAGTCTCAAACATTACATGGCTATGGAGTAGTGAGAATAACCTTAGTAAACGAAATTTTTTTACGAAAAGTCATCAAGAAGTTTCAAAGTTCATGTAGATATTCATCTCTTAGCTCTCCATGGACTAGTCACTTTCCTATTTAAATTAAAATATTTATGAAATAGTTACCAAACAAAGAATTTTATTTTTTGAAGAAAACCGAGCCTGCAGTGTGAAGACATCATGGTTTAAGAACAATGGCGTTTAATATTGCCGGCTTCGGTGACGGTGGGGTAGATTCCTCGCCTTCCAACCCGAAGGTTGCGGCTTCGAGCCCGGCCGGCGTAGGTAGTTTATTAGGGTTTGTGTAGTGCACTATTGATGCTGGGAACCTCGCTGTAAAGACCTGGTGCTGTTCATGGGAAAATTAAAATTGAATAATTAACTAAATATTGCAACTTTAATCAACTCCAAATCAAAGTTTAAAGGGTAGAGTTCCCGCCTGCCAAACCGAAGGCCTTGAGTTCGAGTACCGCAAGGGAATGGATGTTTATGTTGTGCATTGATTATGTTGGAACTCTTGTTTTAAAGACTCGGATCTGTTTACGGGGAAAATTAGAAATAAATAAATAATACGACCAATTATCGAATTTCAAATCAAAGTTTACCACCCGGTTCTCTATGTGTCAACATGAGTTTGAGGATGAATCGAAATATTTTTTTTATCCTTAGTTTCGGAAAAGTCAGGGCCAGTTTCAAACATTTTACTAGAGTAAGCAAACAACATCTCCACTCTTAAAAATAATCTGATAAATATCAGGAATGATCTCCGGATACATTTCGAAATAAATGAAAATATAAGACGGTCTCCTGCGTTACTTTGTGGAACTGTTTCATCATAACATAAAATAAAATAAAAATACTTTGTTCTATTCCACACTTTATTTTAAATAGTACGACCCGGGTTTCTACATATCATGCATGGGTAAGTAGGCGGCTACGTAGGGCGTCACGCTAAGGGGGGTGCGTAAGCGCTCATTCCAAATTTTTAGTCCCAATAAAACATGGAGATTAAAGGTTCATCAAACAAGGAGGTTTATGGGTATCACATTCAATATATAAGAGCAAGCACATTATAAGCTCACGCTGATATTTAAGTCTCATGCATGCATGATATGCAGAAACCCGGGTCGTACTAATTAAAATAAGGCGTGGAATAGAACAAATAATTTTTATTTTATATTATAAATGAAAATAATTTAGGAATAAGGGTCGATACTTAAATATCAGCGTGAGCTTATAATGTGCTTTCTCTTATACATGGTGTTCCATTTATCTTGACCACCCGAAATAACTTTTTGTCCAGATGCAAATTCAGAAATGTGCCAAGCAAATATTACGGGGTCACGGGGACATTAATATGCATGATTGCCTTCCTTATAGCTTTGTTATTTACAAAGATATGAACAGCGGTATGTCTTTTACCCGCGTACTTGCACTAAGCGCTAGAGAGTTAGTCATTTTTCATAACACTGTTAATGTTAATGGTCCACTGCGCAACATTTTTGAGTAAGTCTTTAGGAGAGGAAATGAATTTCCTAATAAAAATATAGGGTGCCATTTAAAAAAGACTAACCACTGTTCATATCTTTGTAAATAACAAAGCTTCAAAGAAGGCAATCATGCTGATAAATGTCCCCCTGACGGCTAATGAACATTTGCTTGGCACATTTTTGAATTTGCATCTGGTCAAAAAGTTATTTCGGGTGGTCAAGATAAATGGGACACTCTGTATATTGAATGTGATATTCTTAAACCTTCTTATTTGATGAACCTGAAATCTCCATGTTTTACTGGGGCTAAAAATTCGGAATGAGCGCTTACGCACCCCCTTAAGCGTGACGCCCTACGTAGCCGCCTACTTTTCTTACCGCTTAAACTGGCCCTGAGAAGAGGTGTATAAATGTGGAGGGATGTGGGCGGTGAAGAGTGTGGTATCGGGAGAGAGTTGGTTGCGAAAGAGGAAATAGAAGTGGCATTGAGAAGGACGTTATCCGGGTGATGGAAGGTATACGGCGACGTCCTACGCAAAAGCTCTCTGGATGTCGCGGGAAATGGAATGTGTCCCTATAAACGCTTGAGGATTTTCTTTTCGGGGGAAAAAATCAAACTCGAAACGCTCTTTTTTAAATGGAAAGGGTCAAAAGAGCACATAAAGTCATCGTAGTGGAAAGAAGAAGAGGTTGGAAAAAAAGAAGATTAAATCCTTCAGTTAAATCAAGCGAATTCGTCATAATGGGGTGCTCAGTGCTCACCAGGTACTAACTAACAGAGCCGGCCTTAGGGCGGGGCGACCGGGGCGACCGTCCCGGGCACCGCGCTTCGGGGGGGCCCCGCGTTCATGAAAAAAATAAAACATACGACAGTTTTGAAAACGCAATTTCAACTATTAATGTATTGTTAAGTCCGTGCTAGACAAAAAATAGTACTATGAAAAAGGAATAATTACGGCGTAATTACGAAGTTTGAATTTGGGAGGGGAACACATACTTAGCCTGAGAGTGGTAGGGACTCAAAATGCTCGAGTTTGCAGATGGGGTATAGAGTTTAATATTTCTGGCCCCGCACTGAAGGTTCGCCCCTAGCCCCGCACCTGCTAGGGCCGGCCCTGCTACCTAATGTGTGTATCTCTTTTGTGACGTCTGCATGAATTTTGTCATTGAATTACACTTTTAATGTGAATGAGACATGTATCAGCTCATGACATGGTGACAGTTCTACCTATTTTGCCTTGTCATTTGTGAAAGCTTTTTTAAGTGCGTTGGAATGGGAATGGATTGCATAGTTTTGAAAGTAAAATTCATTGCTGCCGATTCCTTGTGTTTACGTTTGTATTTTCTCGATAGTTTCCATATGATATAAGTTTTCACTGGTTTTGGTACATATCGAATTCCAAAATTTTCTATCACTATTTATATTTCTCTATTCATGCGCAGTGTACAAAATATCTTTTAACTATTTGGGGAGAAACTTGGTGTAGATTAAGCCAGACACTTAACAATAGCATGCCCGACCAATCCTTACACTTTATTATGCCCCTAGTGGGTCAATTTGACCCAATACGATCAGGTTTGCATATTTTACTCAAAATATTTAATTCCTTCTCAGTTTATTTATTAATATCGTTTAGAAAGTATTTGGGTGGGAAGTGTAAAATTTAATTGGACGAAAAATATTAAAATTGTAGTTGTTCTACAATTTCTATGGTGTTATGGGAAACTAGCTTACACAAATTTGTGAATGCCCATCTTTTTTCCTCTGGTGGGTTTGGGAGGCACATTGAATTTCAATGGAATCAGGTTAAAAACTAATAACGGTAACATTTTGACAAAAAATCAGCATAAAACACAGCGTTTCATTGAATACAATGGAACACTAGAAAGGCTTCAATTGAATTTATATAGTCTGGGTCAAAATAGCCGTCCGGGAATGGCAGTTAAAAGTGATGAGAAAAAATAGAAAAAATAATAATAATATCAGGCCTAACTTTTGCACAGTTGTAAACCAAACTAAATAATTATAATTCATAAAATAAGAGTCTAAATTTTTCTTCGTTTCAAAATAATCAATATAAATATTCTCTCATTGTCAGTCAAATTGACCTAGCCGGGTTAACCCTCGTGTGGCGTCACATTTTGGAACGCTATTTGTCGCGCGGCGTCTTACAGACACCATTTTGAAATGGCTAAACAAAATGTATGAAAGTAGAAATAACTGTTTCAACTATAATAAATCCTTCATTGAATACTTAATTTCATGAAAGACAACCAATTTATGAATAGGTATTTATTAAAGTATTCTACCGATTAAGGTAGGTTTCCATGGAGTGCTTAAGAAGAATTCCGGGAGCCTCCCCTTACATCATGCACTTCCCTCTTCAGTGCACAATAAGACCTGCTATCTTTCATTCTATCTAAAAATCCTATTCTTTTCCTTCCCCTCCCTCGTTTACCTAGCATTCTTCCCTCTAACACTGTTTTCAACATCCCATCCCCGCTAAGTACTCGCTCCATCCATGCCTTCTGTCTCCTCCGTATCTCATCTAATGGCTGCCTCTGCTCACCCACCATGTCCAGCACTTCGTCGTTCCTCCTCCTCTCCGTCCACTTCATCTACTCCATTCTTCGCCACACCCACATCTCGGATGCCTCGAGTCTTCTCTCGTCTTCTTTCCCCAATTCCGCACCGGAGAGCGCTACACTCCAGATCAAACACTTCACTAACCTTTTCTTTAAGTTCTTACATATGAACCTCTCAGAAGCTCCTTTCTGTTCATGAACGCCTCCTTTGCTAATGCAATTCTCTTCCTAATATCCTTACCACTGTGTCCGTTTTCCTCTAACGTACTGCCAAAATAGTTGAACTGCTCAACCTGCTCAAGTTTTTCACCACCCACCATTGGGTAATTCCACATCAATTCAACACAGAAAAGTGGCATTTTCAACCCGACCACCTCAGATTTCTTTCAAATTTGGTGTATTCAATGGTACTGGTAAGTAATGGAAAAATACCAATTTGTAGAGGTATATGATGATTTTGACAAAAGTTACAGGTCCGCAAATGTTGTAAATTTGTCGAAATTTCAGCGTGTCTCTCTAAAGGTAAATGACTATAATTTCGGTTCTATTCAAGGTAGAAAAATGAAACTTATGTTTTTGGAAAGGTAATATGTAGGGCTTTACAATGATATACAACACGGCCTATTTATAATAATTTTAATACTCGAGGTCATTGACCTTGACCTTTGACCTTGAATATCTCAAAACACCCCCTCTTCAATTTTTTTAATAAAAATATATGTTATTGCTCATACATTTTACTACACGAATACAAAATATCAAGATGGCACACTTACGGCATCATGCCCAAAAAATTATTTGTCTACGGAACTACACAAGCAAAATGCAAGAAGTACCACTTAAATATGAAATGCCCATTGTTGAACGGTATAGGTCACGGCTATATCATTGCAGTGTTACAGAAAACAATATGATGGGTAGCTTCAATGAAAATACAGTTAAAATTGGTAAAAACCAGGGGTGGTTTCAAAATGGGGCTAGGGGGGCTAATTCCCCCAGGGGTATCCAATTTACATTAGATAAAATGGTAATTTTTTCGGACCTCCTCCTTTGCTGCAAGATTCAGGTCCATGCCCTCACTATTATTGCCACGATAAAAGAGAAAGGAAACGATAAGGCAGAAAAGCAGATGATAATGAACCACAGAGGAAAGCATTCGGCGCCCCCACATAGAACACACAATCGCTGAGAAAACACATAAATCGGAGCGTGAGTGAAAGAATATCTTCTTTGAGGGTCCACCAGACGCTGCTCCTAGAGGAAGCATCCTAGCATCAGCTGGAAAAAATATTATTTAATAATACGAGCACACAAACAAAAGCAAAGAAGAGGCACAAAACAAAAGCAGGCAGTTATGTCTCATATATAGTCACTAAAAGTACATAAATGGAAGCTAAGAGATAGGAATTCTTAATAAAAGATTCGGACGCCTTCGGTGTATAGCGCACGCTTTAGGCATGGCATTTAGAAGATGCTTACAGTGCGTTGCATACGCTGGGAGAGGGACCACGGGAATTTAAAGTCAGGCTTGAAGGGTTAATCTAATTAAGACTAATCTGATTAGATTCAGAGAGTTTAATTTAAAGTGAGAATCATACAGTCATTTAAGCTCCTTATCTGTTGCTTGTCCTATGGATGTCACTTAAGTTGGAACTACAGTGAGGCGTATGAGTAAGAATCAGACAGTCATTTAAGCTAATTATCTGTTGTTTGTCCCAGGATGTGTCTTCAGTCGGAAGTACAGTGAAGTGCATAAGTAATTTTGAGCACTATTTCTTTTATGTGAAACAGTAGTTTGTGAAAAATGGCTTTCATGTCAAAAATGTACTCTTGCAATCCATTTAAAGAAGAAGGCCATGCAAGAGTAAAGAAAAATTTGAGAGACGTTCAGGAGTGGATGGCAAACGAATCACCTAATGTATTGATATGTGGGAAAATTTGCAGTAAATGCCGAAAAAAATTATCACAGAAGTTATCAGAAGATGCTGAAGTAGCCTCTGCTATGCCAGGGACTTCCAAAGAAGATTTAAGTGAAGATGAAATAGCACCTGCTATTGCCCTGGATTATTTAAATAGTAGCCTTCAGTGCTTAGGTGAATCTCCTGTGAAAAAAGGGACTTCAAAATGAGAAAAATTACCCAAAAGAAAAATTACCCAAAAGAAAAATTGAAAAAGGTAGCCTCAGTTTTGGAGCGTACTTATTTGTTGCAACCTGAAAAAGAAAGAGAGTGCAGAAAGTGAAATCATAGCCCAGCTCAAAGATAAGTTTCATAGTTCAGACAGTATATGTGACAAGACACAGATTCTGACTGTGCTTCCGAAGAGCTGGAGTGTTAGGAAAACCATGAGAGAATTTTCTGCCTCAGATTACATGGTACATTAAGGAAATGTACAGATATTTCAAGGAAACATATCCAGATTGATAAATTGGAATCTCCAAATGTTGTGAATTGCAGCCGAAGCACTGTGTTCTAGCGGGTGCTAATGGAACCCATACTGTATCTATGGCATAGATGAAGTTTCGTACCATTCGTTTCGTTTAGATGAAGTTTTGGTTGACCACTGGCAGGGCAGTTTTAGAGACTTTAACAAAATCAACGGATGATTTCCTAGAAGCATTTTCATCCAGTTTAAAGCATATAATACCACACTCATTCATAACACAAGAGCAGTCACAGTTCTTCAAAACTTCGAAAGAAGAACTCAAAGTGAATAAATATCTTGTGGTTTGTGATTTTGCAGAGAACTACTCCATCATTCAAGATGAAGTTCAAGGGTTTTACTGGAATAACTCAGAAGCCACAATTCATCCATTCGTGGCTTACTATAGAGACGTTACATCTAATAAAATATAACATGTGTCATAAGTAGAATTATCTGACTGCCTTCATCATGATATCGTATGTGTGCATTGTTTCCAGCGCAATTTCATTAATTCCCTGAATTGCCACTTTTTAACTCCAAAGCACATTTACTATTTTTCGGATGGATGTGCTGCCCAATACAAAAACTGAAAAAAATTCCATCAATCTGACCTACCATCAGGAAGGCTTTGATGTCACAACAGAATGGCATTTTTTTACAACAGCTCATGGCAAAGGACCTTGTGATGGGGTTGCAGGGACTGTAAAAAGACAAGCCTCACTTGCAAGCCTCAAGAGACCTTTTGATAATCATATATTGGCAGCACAAGAGTTGTTTCAGTGTAGCAAAGTAAATATTCCATCATGTACCTTCAACTATACACCGACTTCCCATCACGATGAAGACATGGCCAAGCTGAAGCAACATTTCGAGGCCCCTGGGGGGATTAGCCCCCCTAGCCCCCATTTTGAAACCACCCCTGGTTTTTACCAATTTTAACTGTATTTTCATTGAAGCTACCCATCATATTGTTTTCTGCAACACTGCAATGATATAGCCATGACATATATAGTTCAACAAAGGGCATTTCATATTTAAGTGGTACTTCTTGCGTTTTGCTTGTGTAGTTCCGTAGACTAATAATTTTTTGGGCATGATGCCTTAAGTGTGCCATCTTGATATTTTGTATTCGTGTAGTAAAATGTATGAGCAATAACATATATTTTTATTAAAAAAATTGAAGAGGGGGTGTTTTGAGATATTCAAGGTCAAAGGTCAAGGTCAATGACCTCGAGTATTGAAATTATTATAAATAGGCCATGTTGTATATCAATGTAAAGCCCTACATATTACCTTTCCAAAAACATAAGTTTCATTTTTCTACCTTGAATAGAACCGAAATTATAGTCATTTACCTTTAGAGAGACACGCTGAAATTTCGACAAATTTACAACATTTGCGGACCTGTAACTTTTGTCAAAATCATCATATACCTCTACAAATTGGTATTTTTCCATTACTTACCAGTACCATTGAATACACCAAATTTGAAAGAAATCTGAGGTGGTCGGGTTGAGAGGTGTGTTGAATTCACATGGAATGACCCCATTATCTTAAGTCTAACATTCCTCGCTCAAGATAAAGGTGGGTGGTGAAAAACTTGAGCAGGTTATGGTGGATATATTTTTATTAATAAAAGACTGAATACTACTTATTTTGACGTTTCTCACAGTTTTTCATTCATCGAAATTGTATCAACAATTTTAATTTTTACAATAAATGCAAGCATATTTTTCACAGTTCCATAGTACGTATTTTGCAATTAACCTAAAAAAATAATTTGGCTACTGGGGGAATTGTTGATTTTGGAGACGTTTTATATTGGTAGCGCGTTCAGTTGAGCTCGAACCAAAATGTCTTTTATCAGATTGTTAACGGAAACAAGCGATTACGGCAAAGAAGAAAATTTGATGCAAGCACGAAAAACTTATGTCTATGTTACGGTTAATGCTATGCATCTACATGAATATGATAAACCACCATAAAAATAGGTAGCGGAGGGGAAAACGGTGTATTATAGACAGTAGTTCACTCAAATTATGTGATAACCTTATAAATTCTTCGCACTAATAGTTTTATTCAGGCGTTATATTGGTTACAATTAATAATTCGTTGCAATAAGACGCATATCCAAATTTTAATGCTATCATAAACGTATTAAAAAACTTTTCAATGAATATCACGAAGCTATTACCATGTTATGTATTGTAACTCAAGTTGTCGCATGGCGTCTACCAGACTCCAAAAACGACGAAATATCAAAATGTATTCCGTAATGGGACAAATCATACAATAATATTGGTGAAAATTTCAGAATCATAAAATAATAAGATACAAGGAATATGAGTTTCCTAACTCTGAAAAGACGATGTGGGAATATAGAAAAGAAAACGCAACGCGACTAACAGAGGGTTAATAAGATTAGCCAAACATTTAAAGTACTAGCGTGAATTTGGAGGGCCTATACCTGTCCAAAAATCACTGAAATTTTTCATATAATGCTAATTATCCTAATAGATAGGAATCATATGATGCGGTCAGCCTCTTGAATTCGACGATAAGAATTAAATGAAAAGGCTGTTTCCTCTCTGATGTATTTCATGACGTATTAGACGTTATAGTACACCTTTTGTGATATAGTTGGTCATTTCTGCACTATGAGGGAATAAAATAGATTAATTTTGAAGGGATAATAGGAGGGAAACGGTAAAGAGGAAGACCAATATTAAAATATTGAAAGGAACACAGATAAGAGAAGTGATTTAAATTTGCATTGCATTTCAAAATTTTCAATAACTATTTACATTTCTGATCATGCGCAGTGTACAAAAAATATCTGGCTAGTAGGGGTGAGATTTGTTTTGGAATAAGCCAGACACTCAATAAGATTAGGCCGACGACGGTTCAATTACTATTGTAAATTTTGAACATAATTTTGTGAATTGATTATTATTTTGTGTCGTCATCCAATCCTGGTGAATTGGCCACAATAGGCGAGAGAAATAAGACATCCGTATTTGTGGGATTCAATGGCACGCTTTCCTGAAAATTGTTGAAGTCTAACATTCTTCAGTATGTGCCTTAAATTTTATGGGAGCTCTACCTCCACATGTAAAGAAATGGAAGTGGTGAATCATCGCTCTTTCCTATCACGATAATCTGTTGGTGGGTAAGGAGTTTGTTAAACCTTGGCCGCATACGCAGTGGCCAAAATTCAATCTCCCTCATTCTTACCCTGGGGTCTCGCGCGGTTGGTTGTCAATGCAGATCAGTGATGCGCGTGAGACTTTCCGACTGACCGGGTAGGGCAGTGAGTGATAGAAAAGGCGCTTGCAACGATGCCCACCTGGCGCTTGGCAGGAGAATATGTGGGCGGCTCTTAGAATCCGGTGACAGACCATTCAGGACAGCGGTTCGGATGTAAAGGCGTCTCCGAGGCTGCGGGCGTCGGGAATCAACGAGAGACCTGTATGATGCAAGTGACGCTTGCCTACGGACTCGATCGCTTAGCTGATAACATTGGTGAATTAGGAAAGGGTCGAGCAGGGTAAGATGGTGAAAAGTGCTCCCCGATATTCTGAGAAATAAAAAATATACACATAAAGTGCATCCAAAATTATGTGTTTTCCCAAAGTTTCGGACCTCAAAAATGGAAAATAACTCCAGAAAAAATTGAAATACGATTTTTAGTTTTTTAACCATATCTCCAATTTTAATTTTTATAAAATCGTTTAACTGATTTTAAATTGTGCATAATATTATGGTCTACCATCCTGATTTTTTTCAAAATTATTGAACCGAAAACTAAACTTTTACGTAAGTTTGAAATTTTCAAAATTAAATTAAAAATTTTAGGAAACAATAGACATGCCGAAAAAAGTATATGTTGCCACCCCTATCTAAAAGTATAATCCTAATTTTTTTCAGTTTTTTAAAATTGGTGAAACAGGGTCAAAACACGAATAACTGCTTTCTGCCATTTGCATCTATGTATTCCAGGAGGATATTTGATTTGATTGTTGAGAGCAACGATTGTTGATCAGTTTCTAATATTATTGATTAAGAATAAACATTAACATAAACAATGCCCATCACACTTAGATTAACCGGAATTATTCTAACTATAACCAGGCATCACTTGGTGGAACCACATATCTATAGTGAGAAGTAACTCACTTTGCAATGTTCCACAAAACGTTATTATTCCGACCATAGGTGTCGACTATTAGGTAAGTCGTTATCAAGGCTCAGAACATGATAATGACTATCAAGCAGGGTTAGCAAGCAAAACGAAACGAAAGTCAAAAACAGTAAAATTTCAATAGTTTCGTTCCTGGGAGCAGAGTGTAGAAACCAAACGAAATGGATTTAAACCCGGGGAGCTAAACTCAGGCTCGATACGAAATCGGAGTCTACTTCGGGTCGAAAGTTAAGTAAAACTCTGGGACGAAACGAAACGCAGATAACACAGGCCAACAAAAAAATTTTGTTTGAAAACTTTTTTGTTTTAATAGCTGATCTTTATAGATTTTTATGTGCCGAATCCAAACCTGGCCTTAGTTTTTTTTGTATCACCGATAGTTCCCAAGCAATATGTATTTTTATATTTCGTCTAATACCCCTGTAAGGTACCTATATAGGGAAATCAATGAAACACTGCGTTACATCATAAAATTGTTTGTATTTACTACAGCGTGATAATACAGGGTTCAGTTGTCAACTGGAACTGGTCTACATTTTCCTTCCCTTTTTTCCTTGAAGCTTCTTGTGTAGCTTTTTCTGCGATGAATCGCTTGCTGAACTTCTAGGTGAAGTACCAACAGTAATCCCCCATTATCTTCGTTCATTAGACCTACTTTTTCAATATTATTGTAACTATAAAAAAGCTGTTAAATTCTAAAAAAATTGCTTGATTTCATAAATTTAACTGTAAAATGTGAATAAATGGTGGGTGATACAACTGTAAAACTATCATATTTGGATTCAGCAACTTAAAAAACATAAGAATAAGGTGTTTTCAGTAAAAAAGGTTTTTCATTGTTGGCCTGTGTAATGTTTCGCACCGCAGAGACCACGTGCTTCACCTTCGAACAGTTCAGTTTCGACCCACTTACCGAGTATGAAGTATGGTTGAATGAAGAAGAGGTTCGCTTTGCCGGCATTAATTCAAAGTTTTAACCTCTTTACACGTATGTCCAACGTAATAGGTCGAAACTATTCCATCTCTTCCACCTCTGGGATCGAAAATTAACTATGAACATTGGACTTTCGAACAATTTAGTTTCGTTCCCGGGAGTTAAGTTTCGTTGCGGGTCGAAACTAAACTCCTCCGTGATTTTAATTTTGTGCAGGAGCCAAACTAAACCTGTGCCTCTTATTTTCGTTTCCCTCCCGGTCGAAACGAAAAATTTTCGTTTCTTTTCTTTTGCCAACCCGGCTATCAAGTACGCTAAATCCAGGGTCTGCATAATAAAGTTTTGTCGAACATTTCAAAGTTAGTTATTTCGCACTATAAATACATCATCATCAGTTTCATAAAAGTCAGCAATCCGAATATATTGGTTTGACGAAGCTCAACACTCGACCCTTCTTCATCTAAGTCCATGGGTGGAGTTCAATGAGAACTAGGTGGGCCAGTCCCCCCCCCCCAACTTAATTTGTAAATTGTCCAAAAAAGTGGTACATGTTGTTGTACCTGTAGATTCAAGTAGAATGAAAACAAAATCATCAAATTAAAAAAAAAATGTTTGTCTTTGATAAAGAGAATTAAAATACAGATGCTTAAAATGCTGTTTTCAGAGGCTAATTTAAACAAATTTTCCACGGCGTGGTCGCGGGAACCCCCCCGTTTCACTTGGGGGTTTCCATAGCCCCTGAACCCCCAGCAAGATTGCTAGCTTCCCCAAATATAAAGCTCTAAACTCCCCCATGTCTAAGACTAAATAAATGAATTTAGTTCTATAGATTGATAATAGTTAGAGCTAATGAGATAAATCCTTCTCTGGTTTACAACCGGTTCAGGTTTTCTGTTGCCGACGTTTCAATAGCTATATCCACCATCGTCCACAGGAAGTTGATGATTTTTTTGATGGATTTTCTCGCATTTATATACGATCCCGAACCGTCACTTCCAGCTAAATAAAATCATTACTTTTATCCTTTGGAACTCTGAGAATGTATTGATGTTGATCTTACATCTGATCAGGTCTGATATAAATCCTGATAAGGATTTAAATACACTCTCACCCTTATTTAAATATTAAGTTAGACCTGACCTAAAATTTTCATCAACAATCTCATCAACAACAAATGTGTGTGAAATGGGAATTATTCGCAATAGCTCATATATATGGATGTAGGATGTACAAAGGAACCTGGATAATTCTAAATACTTTTATTCGAGTATTTATCTTAGTCCCTAGCATTTTGTTTTCAAATTAATTGCTAACAAATCGTGAATAATTCGAATTTTATTTCGGATAATTCGAATTTTTGGTGTGTCAAATTGAGGCATAAATTATAATATGCGACTCAAAAAAATTGTGAATCCATCGGAAAATATGCTTTACTAACGCTATTGTCAAAAGATTTGTGTTAGACAAAATTATCTTTGGTTATTATGATTCTATTGCAGTGAATTATGCTATGATACGCTGTCTAAGCGTATGCGATTACGAGTTAAGTAGGTAGTGCACACCAGTTCAGATGTTGCTGAGGACATTTTAAGGTTGGAATAAAAATGCCACTATACTTTACTTCGTGGTTTGCTGATATAAATATTCCTGTTTTAAGGTTACTTTAATCTTGTTAATAGGCGTTATTCAAAGTATTTATATTTCAAGAGTGTCAATTCAATAAAAAGTTTGATTGAAAATATGAATTGTTTTGGAACTATTCATTAAGGAATTATTTGATTCGAATTTTTGGACAATTCGAAGTTTTTAACTGGTCCCCTGATGTTCGAATTATCCAAGTTCCACTGCATTCACATTGTCACTATTTTACTCATTCAAGCCGAAATTTAGTTTGGACTGATAAAGATAGAGGTCACCAGGTTTATAAGCGTGCGAAGTTCTCAAAATTTCAGGCTAGAGAAGACAGTTCCATACCATAGACCAGTTTGCAACCGAGGAAAGATGTTGGAGGTGACCAAAGGCCGTAATGCCCCATCAATTTCATGAACACCTCGAAAACTATTCTTAATAAACTTTTCTGCTCCCATGGATAAATTGAAATGGAATAGCAAGATGTTAAGCATAGCGGGGAATATGAACGCACGTACTAGGTGGCGCACAGTGGGCTGAAATCGAAAAAAGCTGGACAAAACCTCGAAAATGGTTTTTTTGAGTGTGGAAGTTGAAACTTTGCACAGTTGTTGCCAACACATTAGTGCATTTTTTGACGCAAAATATTTTTCATAGGCTAATTTTTTATATAAAATACATAGCCTCAAAGTTGAACAAATTTGGCGCAAATTGCCCGCTTTGAATTTTTTTCGAAATTCAGCATGTTTAAACTAATGTCACACCTTTAGTAGTAATTCAATAGCAAAAAAAATTTACAAAATTGTTAAACGGTTTGTTATCATCGATTAACATCAACTTTCACGTCTTAGTTGTTGTATTTGTGACCAATACGATACAAAATGGCGGACCCTGTTTTTCGTCGAATTTTTGTTTTTATGTAGGATTTAAAAAAAAGGATCACCGAGTTACCTCGAGATATTTACACCACATATACAACAAAGTACAGTGAGTCCTCGTTCTACGTCACCCCGTTTAACGTCATTTCGCGATAACGTCACGTATTTTAAATTTCGCGCGAGAAAAAAGGCGAAGTGGCAGGCGTTACAGGTTGTTTGTTTCGTGGGCGGTAATACGGTCAGTCTATTCAAAGTGTAAAACGGTGTGTATATTGTTAATTGCGATTACTTTTTTGGCAAATTTTAGCATCAGAGACATTTCCACGACAATGTCCAAGAAAACAATATTCACAATAATTTTGGTTCCTGTTACTGCGACGATGTTTCAGCGATGATGATGCCCAGGCGATGCCCGCCCGCCTCAATTCGCAATTAAAACCATCTCTTCGATTTCATAATCCCAGTTTGCCCGCCCTCGCTCATTTGCGCCATTTTGATTTCGCTCCTGACCGGTTCGAAAAGAAATTCTCGTAGCGAGGTTAGGGCCTATGGACCGGAGCACTGGATCCCCGGTCTGTAGCGTCTGGTAGCATTCATTGGACCGCACTATAGCGAAGCCGAAAAGCAAATGCGGGAAGATACAAAAATGGAGAAGGATTTATGTCACTGCTGCTATTGTCGTGGATGAAGACAGGAGCTCGTATTTATGCCATAGTTTGGCATTCCCATCGTAAAAAATGCCCCAGATATGATACGCTAAAATTTTTTCGCATAGGAATTGTGAGGTTTAGGAACCGATATTCAATTTTTACATTGTTTTTATGGGATATTATGCTTCGATTAACGTCATTTCGTTTATCGTCACATTTTTCAGGAATGGTAGGTGACGTTAACGAGGACTCACTGTATATAGATTATGATAATCGGAAGTACAGCTGCGACCACCTGCGACGCCGAAATTAAGATCGATTTTTCGAACGTGCGGCACCGCCCGCAGCTGGCTGCTGGCCACGGGAATTGCCGTACACGACGGATGTTGGATAGTGAATCATTTTAAGCAAATTTATTGTATAAAAGCTATGATATATTATTACTACATTTATTTTCCTTTTGTTGTAACCTGATTTATTTACTGTCTTGTAATATTTATCGTCGATGCAGTACAAAATGGTGGACGCTAATTTCAGTAACATTTTTGCCCGTGTGTGGCTGTATAAAAAGGAGGACACCGAGTTGCTCTCAGATATTTACATCGTAATTGCATGAAGCATTTTAGAGTCTTCATGCACAGAAATAATCTGCGACCGTTCGCAACAAACAAAATAAAATCGATGTTTTTACCGTGCCGCGCAGTCCGCGGGTTCTCCCTGGGCGCATGGAATGTTGTGACGTGGGGTAAAGTCCTCGCCTGCCAGTCCGTAGGTCGTGGGTTCGAATCCCACCTGGGTAGGTGATCCCTAACCAGGGCATGAATGTGTGTGTTTTGCTTTGTTAATGTTGAAAACCGTTATTAAGGCTGCAATGTGCTGTTTACGGGGAAGTAGGAAATAAATAAATAAAAAATAAATAAATTTTCTCTGTACTTCACTATGTTAAGCGTAATGGAGAAGGACGTTACGATAGAGGTATAGAGGTTCAAATTTTCACGTGTAAGCAATTACGAACTCCGTCCACTTTTCTACAGACCCGTCATTGGATGCAGCCTTATTAATTTTTATTCAAAGCTCTTTAGATTTTATTATCCTGTGGCACTTATTTCTCTAGTTAATTATCGTCGCAACATTGCGGAAACACATGCGTAAGACTTGCTCTCAGAGTACATCGCCAGTGCCAAAGGCCTTTAATGAACTTGATATAATGGCCAAAATTGCCTTTTTCCTCATATATCCTTCCATGTGCAATGTAGTGGCGGATACTGAGTACAAAAAAGTCAACGCAAGTGATAAAAAACTAGGCTGAAAAAAATGATAAAACATGGAGAAAAAAATTTCAATTTTTGTCTTTTTTTGCACGGGGGTGCATTCAGGTTATTGCGATGGTGTAATTTCGTTAATGGATATGAAATCTTTCATAATTTCCTGGTAAAACAAGTATTGCGGAAATAAATTGTGCGAGTACAGCAAAGGGTGAAGCGGGCGAGATTTGCGAGATTTTAGCGAAGGTGGAATTATCTGGCGGGAGTTACGGAGAGAGAAATTTTGTGTAAACGTTGTGGAAATGCACGTGATTAAAGTAAGTCGCAAATGGTACGTTGCGGAAGTTTCTGTTTCAAATTGAGCACAAAGGAGCTGAATGGGTTTTTACAGCAAAAATGGCTACCCTTCACATTACCGAAACCTAAGTGTAATGAAATATAATTCATACGTACTCAAACACCATTTCAAACGGCTTTGGATATCATTTCCAAATTTGCGCGATCAGAGAAAGATTGCGCCATGATTTCATTGTCTTCTGTTTTTACTGAAGCCGTTAAAACATTTGATAATATTCCATTTTCAATTTCACTATAAAGAAAAATGAACTTAAAGTAAGTATAGGTAGTCATTTTGACACTTTATATCGAGCTGTCATAACAGAAAAGACGAAACGTAGATTTAAAAATGTTATTAAATGTAACTGTTTTTTCTTGAATTTAAACACTTTGGAATTTATCCATTTTAGAGACTATGAAAGTTCAATAAAATGTCCCACCTCCATTTAAAATTCGGAAGGACCCTAGAGAAGAGCCCATTAGCCTCCGCCTCTGTTAAATACATTGTTATGTACCACTTTTGCAATATTCATTTTTATTTTTGCAATTATTTCTCCATTTAAAAGGTACTCACTGTCATCGCTAAATGGTGTTTTAAATATTTATTAATCATTTTTAAACTGAAATCTTCCTCTTTCACATTTATTTTTCTTTAAGTGGGGTGCATCAATTTTCACTGTCTCTTACCTTTAAATCTTTAAAAAAGGTATGCATAGTTTTAAATTCGCTCAGTCAATGCTTCAGCCCGAATACTGTTTCGAATAAGTGACGATATACTTCACTTCGGGCTAGCTACAGATATGTCACTTGTCACACATTCTGGGTACCTTTGTCATGGCTAATGTGTACCGCGAGAATAGGGTAGTTTCCTTCATCAGAGAAAACGAAATGCATTGATGGCGATTCGTTACCCACCATTATTGTATTCATAATATACATATTATTTGGTTTTTGAAATACCGGTTTAGACGAATGGCAGCGGTCAATTTTAACCTCATTTGAAAAAGGCCAGATTGGCGCCCATGCGATGCCACTCCACGTGACGTCACAGGGACCTAGTTTCTACACGAGAGGATAGGAGTTTTACATCGTCTGAGATTTCCAAAGCATGCATGATGCACAGAGCTTGGGGAAACATGTCTTAATAATCACCTATTAAAACTGGCCTAGGTTGGAAAGTTTTCTTCGTTTTATAAGGTATTAATAATCCTTATCTAAGCCATGCGCTACCAGCTAGCAGGGTACTCTGCTACCTGATAGCATCCTGCGTCGTACCAGCGCTCAAAGCCTCGCCCCAAGATCACCTCACTTGCAGCAGTGGGAACCAGAACGGCGTCACACGGAGTTTTCCCAGCATTCATACTTAGCCGTCGCGTTTTCGCGCGCTTGAAAATTTTCACTTTTCATTTAATCACGAAAAATAGATGTCGTCATTTAAAAATCTAAAAGCGTGAAATACGTACTCCAGGAGTAATAGTCTTTCGATGTAGGCAATAAAAAAATAATAGGAAACCACCCTATTTATTACTCGGGATTTGAACCCGTCATCCTTAGGTTGGTAGTCAAACGCTCTCCCCTGGTAGGTTATCAGGCTCCATTATAAATCATGATTTTGCCATTGATATTTGGTTTGATCCCGGATTCTGTTTCCATTCCCGGTAGAGCCTACGGACACCCTAATACAAAAATCCTCGAAATACGAGGTGGCTCTGTGAAAAGCACCAGCCCTACTTCTCTGAATACTTGAAAATGTGACTTAGTTGGTTTGTAGTGTTGGATTGGGTGAGCTCTACCCTCGCACATCCAAGCGAACATTCAGGTTGAATAACTGGGTAAGCGATTACACTGTTCTGCATAAAAATAGTTCAAAAAATGCCTGGCTACAATTTAGGGTGTTTCTGACTAATTTTGGGTCGCTGAATCCGAAAATGACCTCCGTTTTTTTCTATCACCCTCCATTTTTACGCAACCCCTTAATTGGGGAAAACAACCCCTTATCTAAACTTATCGCTTTTCAAGGAACTTTTACTGTTGTTATCTGCTTCTGATTGAAAAAAACTGACATTTTAAGGCTATCAGAGTCAAGAGAGAGACAAACTTCGCTGGGGTTGAAAAGATTTAGGGGGTGAAAATTTGAAAAAAAACTTTAAAAAACATTAAAATAACCATTTTTCTTCGTTTTTTATGACATATGATATGGCAGCTAATATGCAATAACATTCAATTCAAAAGTAATTACTTTTTAATTGTATGTTTGAATTGTATGAAAAGTAATGACTTTTGAATTGTATGTTCTCTAGTCATAAGTGGGAAAATCAACGAGTCAATTTACTACCAAATATGGAGTATATGTAGGTAAATGACTTCCATAGTCCTCCAATGTAGCACTCCTACGTGAGAGGAAAGGATAATGGAGAGAGTCATCTGTAATGTGTGATAAGGACTACTTTGAGATTGAACTTTAGGCTCGGCACGGAGGAAACCATGAAACCCCTTGAAGTGTATGGATCGGCTGGAAATGGAACTTGAAAATGAGTATGAAGGCAGGGCTTTAATGTCTGTTGCCTACGGGGAGTCGACGCAGCATGGTGTCGAAATGCTGCTGAGAGGAGTTTCGGGGAATTTCTCCTCGGGAGGGAATGGAGACTGCCACGTACTGAACACAGGAGCACGGCTTCAGGTTTCACCGCCACATTATGAGCATGTCATATTCCGGATTCTGTATTCTTCTCTGCATTGTTTACGAAAAACTGCTTTTACAGGTGAACAGCCCGAAGGGGTTTATCCAAGAGTTTACGCTCCCAAATATTCGCGTTATTCGGAAAGTCTATTTTTTTGAATGAACATGTTGCTCCATCCCCGAGTTCACATAGCGCTCACTTTCATACCGCCAATACGCCCTATAATGCGCTCTCTCTGGATCCGCATATCTTGTTTTGTGGTTATATCATGCTATTCTAATCTTCTGGTACTCAAGTCACTTCAATACGCGGACGGTTTACATTTGAACCAAGCGAATTACTGAATATTAACAATAACTAATAAAACCTTCATTACTTCTTCTTTTCAGTTGGTGTATCTAAAAATTAGAGCGGTGGGTACACAATATATATAATTTTAAATTTCACTTAAGTTTAGCGTGAGCTCATTTTAGCTATAATTTCTGCTAGTAAAAGCAGCTTAAAATTACTTATCTAAATTTTCATTGAATGAGGTACTCGAGGAGGATAACACAATTCAACGGATGTAGACAGTTTCTGTAAGGCATTCCTTAAAAATACTGTCAATGCAAGAATGAATGACTAGAATGATCGAATGTGGGCTGCACTTAATTATGAAGTCATAGGTAATAAGAAAATGCTTATTGCCGACATATCTATGGTTTTTTTTCCCCTGAAACAGTACAAACGACCCATTTATACATGTGTCACGGAAAAAATTCCTTACTAAACCCAGAAATATCCAGAAATATTATTTTAGCCACTATTCATGAAAATTATATAATATAACGTGTGTGAACTTCAATTGAACTGATAACTCCTCTCCTGAAAAGAGTAGTTAATAGAATTCAAATTCAATTCGCTATTCCATCGGTGCTGTGGCTCAACGTAAGAACCATTGCAATGGGCTATTGTATCACGAAGAAAATTACCAATTTGATAAAGAATAGCATTTCTATGGGTCGTCGCACGGAAAAGGGGACGAACTACGAGGGACGTTGCGAATATTACCAAAACTTTCTAATGTGTAGCCCCTGCAATTTGAATACAATCAGGCTACCTAGTATCTCTAAAAATGGGCAATATCAAACGTGAAAAGGATGGAATTTGAGGATGCAGGCAACGAGGAAAACAATTAACTGGTGAGTGAATTTCGAGATTCATCTGCTGTCGAAAATATCCGTGTCATACATGCGGCTACATTCCACAATTCAATATTCCAGGAGGATATTTGATTTGATTGTTGAGAGCAACGATTGTTGATCAGTTTGTAACATTATTTATTAAGAATGAACATTAACATAATGCCTATCACCCTTAAATTAATCGTTATTAAACTTTAAGTTAGTCTTCAAACTTCGAGAAATAATACGCCAACACATATTATAACGAACAATGCCGACAACAAATATTTCTCGCCATGCTGTTAGCATACGTCCTTTAAAATTTTTAGTGTACTGGAATAAAATTTGAATATGATTAGTGAAGGTGAACATTGATTGTCGTCAGGAGAAAATCAGTTTTCTTTAATAAAAATTACACTAAGCAGTAGCGGCAAATAATTTTGGTTATGAACAGCTCTTTCTGTCTCCCAAGAAAATATGAATATAAATTTAAATACATCTTGACAAATACGACTTGTCATGTATAGCTTAAAGTGTGTTGCATGATAATTATTAAAATTAAAAGAATTAATGAGAAAAATATTTCTCGTCGGTTGCAATTTTTTTGTGTGGGGTTAAAATTTGTGTCTTTAATGTAGAGGAAAATATATCTCGTGGCTAACAAGTAATTAGTGTGCAGCAATAAGATTTTCATTTTGGAAATAGAGGTGAGAATTTTATGACGTTAGCAACATTTAGTGCTCAGAAATACATTTATTATATTAATAGAAGAGGCCACTTATTTTAGTCAACGGAACCGTTATAGGCTACTGGAATGTAATTAGAATTGAATAAGTTTATGCGAATATTTCTCATCGTTATCAACATATTCATGTTCTGGAGTAGAGTTTGAATTTAAGGAGCATAGTTGTGTATGTCTTGTCCTTAGGAACATTTTAATGTTTTCTTGTAAAATTTAAATTTGATTACAGGCTAATATATTTCTGCACTTAGCAGTTTTTTTATTTTGCTGAAATAAATTTTAAACTTAAGCTGTTGAGGTGAATATTGATAGTTTTTCAATACAGTATATGTGTGCTGGTATATAATTTTATTGGAGTAGTATAGGCGTATATTTCTCTCCTTGAGCAGCTTCTTTGTGAGCTGGCATAATATTCTAGTTTTCACCCTTCATGCAGCGCTCATATCTCCAGCTTTCCTCACCGGCGGCGCATCACCTTGCAGTATTTTGAAGCTGTCTCCCAAGATGCTTTTGACATACCTTATTTTCTCGGAGTGCGCCAAAGGATTTTCTTCGAAGAGAGGGAGGGAGCCGGATAATGTTTAGGGGGGGGGACAAGGAGATGTTGAAGGGTGCGGCGATAGGAAGGTGTGCGGTGATGGAGAGACGCCACCCGCATATCGCCCCTCAAATTCGATTTCGTCGCAGGTGAAGAAGCTAGTCCGCTTCATATCCCTGCTTCTTTTCGCTTCGAGTTAGTTCTGAATCCAGGAACTGTAGTGTAACGAAGGGCTTGTAACCAAAAGTTGCTTGTGGGAGGAGAGCGAGTCTATTGTTTGTGCAAGAATAAAGTTGGTTCGTATATTTCACACTTAATTTTCACCGAGCACGCTTTCAAAAACATTTTCATTGGATATATTTTAAAATTTGAAAAATACATTGATTATAAGTTGTGCGAAAATCATGACCGGTAAAAACATGTTTTTTGCCACTTACGAAGCTAATTCCCTTTTCGAAGTTAACGATTTCCTAGTCTGAAACCTTTTACAAGACTTGAACTTAAAGACTTAAATTATTTGATTTCTTATGGCATTGTTCAGATCAGCCCGAAGTCGCAATTCATTAAAATAATTTGGCAGATTGAAGACAAATGTGTGTGACGATGAAATAGGAATCTTTCTCAGTCAGTCACTTTGTTATTGATTAAAAACAGAAACTGCGGAAGTTAAGGTTCACTTTTCAAGAGTTAAAGATGTCATTACAGTTAGAGGTAGTTATCTGGTTCGAGGAGAAGCTTAATTTAGGGACAGGGTTGAACGCGAGAGTGTAAATTATAATGAACCACGGAAGTCCGATGGAGCAGGGAAAGGGAGCAGTTGGAAGCAGAGTCAAGCTTGGTATGAGTGCGTGACATCACTGTTGGACTACGAAAGGGTTAGGGTCGTCGAATTTACAGCTCAGAAATCGGGAGACGTAAGCCATGCAATTTGTGTCAGATGATGTTCCATAGTTTTAAAATACATAATATGTCGTAATTATACTAACTTTGTTTCAGGGTGAATCTTAAAACTTTGCACATAAATTTATCATCATTTTAGATGAAAATTTCGTAAAATAAATATATTCCAAAACTATTTGAGAGTATTTTTGAAGTTGCGAATTAGTATAGAATTAAGATTTGATAATCCATTATTTTTTGAGTTAATAAATCAAATTTGTAGAAGGATTAATTAGAGCGTTAGGAACAGGCTATGTTTCCGGCCAAAAGATCAGTTTTCACCCCTTTTCCTGCTGGACATTCATTTCTCTTATTTCTTCCTCCAAATTGGCTTATCCTTTCAATAAACCCACTTCGACTTCTCTTTACTTCTTCCCAGCTCTCTCTCTCTACTAATCTCATTTCCATCCCTGCCACCCGTAAACTACCCCGCTAACGGGCTTACCACATTCACTCCCGCCGTCCTACGAAACCAACGCCACCGTCCTACAAAAACTGAACAAAATTACGCGTGCTTGTGTCGTACAATATTAGATTTAATTTTCCTCCTGATTCGAACTAGGGGTTTTTAATTACAATGGACGTCGCTGCTTTAAAGCGCTATAAAAATTAACTATTCGTTGTTTTACGTAATATCTGAAGAGAATGATTGGATTTTGTTGTTAAATGAAGAGGTATTATCAATTCGTCATTAGTACTTTCACCGGATAAACTTTTCATACATATAAATAAAAACCTTAATATATTTACTTACCGATGGCGTAGGGTCTAGCCAAACGGATATTCATACTTATCATACATATTTCAAAATAGTTTGTACCATAATTCCATGTAGCATGCGCATTGTACTAAATTTAACGAGTTTTTAATATTGCAGGGAATATAAATATTAAGTTGTTATATTTTTAATATTTAAACTAATATGGATTTTATTTGCCTTGAATGCTTCAAAATCACTCTTGATAGAGGTCATATAAATGAGTGATAAGACACCTGGGCAGCGTAATTTTTGGCTCACAATATTGATATTGCTGCTGATTTTAGTTCATGTCTTGGCAGATGCTTCACTATTGCTTGGTCATATTTTTTGGCAGATTAATATTATACTTCTCATTTTCGAAATGATATTTCTCATTCATAATTTAAGTAGCTTTTAGTATTATCTGTATACTTTTAATTCGAAGCAGAATGTAATCCAGCCAAAAATGAAGCCAGCCGAACCGTTGAATTCCATCTCTAAATCTCTCATGTACCCGTAGGTTATATTAGCTGATTTGGAATACACGGGAATTGTACCAAAGGTTTCAAATCCTGGGTGAGCCCTCTGGAAATACAAAAACTCCTCGCAGCATGATTTTTCACAGCAAAAAGATTATGTTCCCACTCTGAATGTCTGATTATTCAATTGTATGGAATCTTATTAGCTACTTTTTTACCCTCACTTAGGCATAATATTTTTTCTAGTTTAGCCAATAAATGAGTGAATTTTATGTTACATAGCTATCATAATTCCATAAAATTATTATATATACACTGATTCGTTACGTATGTCTTGCTGTGAGGACGAATGTTTCAGTTTAATATGTCATGAATAGCTTTTGCTCTTTATGAGATAATGTACGACCAGAGCACAGCTACAGTAAGAATGTCCCACGAGGATAGTCAAAAGTTAAGCTTGCTCTCAGACTCGTGCGGCAAGTTTGACTGGAAAAAAGGTTTTTTTTTCGGTCCTCATAGTAAATGGGATTTCCGAGCGTAGACGCAGATCTAGGACATTGTTCCGCTGAGAAGGAGTCTTGCTGAGTGACTCACGTGGGGCCGCCTCGTGCATTTATCCCTACTGCCGGGAAGAGATTGTGGATGCATCCGCGAGGCGTTCATCATTTGTTTTTTTTTCTGACACATGCGCCCGAAAAAGAGCGCCCATCTTTCTCTCATCCGAGTCCATGTTTGCAGCCACGCTTCCCTTGTGCATGAACTTTCACAGGCGGGTTTATGGACCACAGGGCCGTGTGTCCCCCTTCCAGACGCTTAAAAAATAGACAATATGTTGAATATGGTTATCATTACGTTCGTTCTGCTTAGCACATTACGAAGTCTCAATCATATAGTCCTTGAGTAGTAGTCCTTGAGCTCAAGTCAAGAAGACATTTATCCGGTCATTGGTCATTCACTAATCATCGATCGCTAAAAAAATCGCCCTAGTGGAAAGTTATAATTATATTAAGTGGGAAAGGTATAATTTCCATTTAAATAATATAAATTTCCATTTAAATGATATAAATTTCCATTTAATTAATATAAATGGCATTTTTATGCATGTAAATTAAAAATGCTTTCATATTAATAGCTCACATGTTAGAGAAAACACAAACGAGAACAATTCGAGAATACATCTGTAGACACTAAATCAAGGGACCAGAATGATCATATTTTTCGTATCGCATCAAGAGCCACGTAAAGCTCCAACCCGGAATATTTTTTAAGTAAACGTTCTAAATAGAGGATAAAAAGGGTCCCACTCCATTTCCCGGCTGAGGACATTTTTCTCCTTCTTTTCTGTTGACAGGCCTCACGACCCATGCATCTTTCTCTCCATGTTTAGAATAAGGGACTTTCTGGATGATAAAATAAAATGGGGTCAGAAGGAAGTCGTGCCTTTGGCATATTCTGAACACCTGGGGGGGTATTTGTTTAGTGCCTGACATAAATCAAATAAGTAATGTGTGGCGTATACCAAGGAATGTGAATTCATCGGCTTGTTTTTACATAACGCTGAGGAAAAAATGAGTAAAATAAAAAATACACAAAATCATTAGCAACAAATGATGTAGCCAAGTTAAAATAAATGTAATTCCAAAGTACCAATCTTAGGTTTGGAAATTATACATTTTTTTCTATGTTGGTATAGTAAATGCCTGCTACCGGGGCCTGTAATTTCAATTTAATTATTAGAAGTAATTAACCCGAAGTTTGTTCTCATTCTGACGTAGTGGCGATGTTAGTATTGACTGAAAGTACCACAATGTTTGTTAATCCGTGAGAAACGTATTTATCGGAAGATATAAATGCACCAAATATATCTTATTCATGCACCCGTTGCGATTTCCATCAGTATTTTATCTTGCCGATTTATATCTGATACACATCTTTAAAAAGTAGTCTAACATATACATCATTAACTCATGGACTTCTCAGCGTGATAATACTTGAATCATTTTTAAATTAATTTTTTAGCCTTCTATTATCCATCAGTAGTATCTCTGTGTTTAGTCTCTATACTTAAAGTATAAAAGTGAATTATATTACACGTATTATATCACTGGTAGATCGTTTTAAACTGTGAGTTTTATATCGATAATCTAAAATAAGTACCATGGATTGATACACACACACACACACCGAAAATAAAGTGTAACAAAACCTAGTTTTTGCTCTTTTTACTTGAAAAAGAAGTTAAATTTATCTCTTTCATAAAATACTACATCACGCGTTATTATATCTGCAGCGCAATTATTTACATCAAGGTTTCATAGTAAATTTTTGTTTATGCAGTAGTGTTATATTTTAAAACCATTTGTAATGAATGATACTATTCATCACCATAAGGAAGATGATACGAATTATAGATAAAAATAAGTCCTAATGTAAGATGTCCAATTTTTCACTTCATATATAAATTACCGAATTCATTTGTCTATTTTCATTAAAAGCAAGAAGACTTCACCAATGATTCAAAAACTATTTATACAATAATTTTTATTAAAATTGTTAAAGTCAAGCTAAATTCTAAACCTAATTTATTCTGAATATCTGAAGTGTACTTAATATTCAATTCAATTACTAATTAAAAACAATTTTTAAAAGTTTTTAACATCAATAACAGTTTTTTCAGCATTTTCCTGACCGTAATTAAAGTTTAACTTGAACACATGAAAGCCTTTCAGAGGTGTAGGATCAGTGTAATGCGGAATGCGTTCATTGTTATCATTAATGAATTTCAATACTTGACTTTTAGGCCTGGGGGTAACGTCAATTTCAGTTACGCATAAGGGCTGCTTTTTTATAATGTTATGGTGTGGAATAATTTATTTCATTTTGTTAAACTCCATAAATTACTCATTTCATAAATGAGAACTTTGAATACGTGAAACCTATGTTATGATATGAAACTACCACCTAACAATAAGTCACCTATATGCATTACCTACTGTAATAAATAAATCCTATTACTGGTAAACTTTTATTTTTATTTTTACCTCTATCTTTTATCGATTCTGATATAAAGTAAGTCAGAGACTTTTCATGCATCATATTTACTTTGCTTCAATGAAATTAAGTACATTGTGTAAGCCATACAATTTTTTATTTAAAAAAGTGACTGTGATGAAATCATAATAGGAATTTATTTATTTTACGCGGCAAGGGTCATGTATAAGGAAAAATAGTATTGCGATCGGCTTACTTAGTCTCATTATTATTTTTATCATTATTATTTTCCACATTTTCAATGCTGTCTAAAAATCGTGAGAAGGGTGATAGGAAGGGCCAGATATATAGTCTCTACTAGTCTCTACAGTCGTGACTAGTCTCCTTCGATGACAACTGTCGGAATGAGCTGAATATTTGCTTGTTTCCCTGCACATAAATGTATAAACGTAATAAAAAATTGTGACTGCTTCATTAAACCGCCAAGCTATCTTTCGGTCACAACGTGGTTATCGATGATGCTCTGGGCCAATTAACCCAATCGGCATTTATTGAATAATTGGTTTGGTAACTCTTGCGAGAGCTGATAATATTAGCTTCAAAGGGGCAGGTCCTTGGATTTATTCATCTGTAAATCATTCGTTCGAATCCAAATAGGGTTCATCAAAATACAAAATGAATACATGCATTATAAAAGGCAGTTGAACTGAGCAAACTACATAGCATGACCATTGCTCAGTGCGGCCAAAATAAAAAAAATATTTATCGTGGAAATCAATTGTTATCACCCAGCCATGTAGAGAACATTCCGTTGATGCTAATGGACTTGAAAACAAGCTCTAATGGAGTATCATCTATTTAATGTAGAATATAAATGGTCTTTGACGATATCTCTCACAGAAAACTGTAGCTCTTGATGCGACACGGGATGCGTTCAAAGTTTTTAATAATGACTTTTATTTGGCCCTTAGGACTGGGAGAAATATTAATTTCATTTACGAATGAGTTACGACGATTTTATCATTATATTCACACATTGCATGATTCATTTTATTTAAACTCAATAAATGACTCATTTCATGAGTGTCAGCCCTAAATACGCAAAAATCATTTTATAATTTGAAAATACGTCCTATTTATCACCGTACAGAGTCGTCGCTACGTTTCTGTAGCTTGATTCAACAATCTTTTTCAATGTTAGCCAAAGTTTTTTGGCATGCAAGGAATTTAAAGTGGTGTCAGTAAAGTGTGAAGCATTATTTATGAATCATCATTTCTATTTATAACCTAATACTTCCTCGATGGAGGAATTCAGAATATTGAAATAATTTCCAGATGCATGAAAAGAGGAACAGTTATGTCTTACTTCTGATAGGAGTTATTGCTTATATCATGCCGCTTCTTCCATTATCAATATAGGTTACTCTTGTCATAGAAAAATATATTAGAAAATTAAAACATACTTGATTTTTCGGTTAAAAACATGGGTTGTTACTGAAAAAATATGGAGTTCGTTTCCAAGGATTGACATGAGTAAAACTTTACCTTTAAAAAATTCAAAAAAAATAAAAGAAGAATAATATAGAAAAACTATTTAAAACTGCATATACCTTATCCCCTCATGTATTGCATTAGATACGACCTAAGAGTTATAACCCTGAAATGTTTGGTTATCGTCGACGGTTACATATTAAAAGCACACGTAAGATTTTATTTCTAGAATATGTACTGTATTTTTCAGATTTTTGCCAAAACACAACTTTTGATTTATTAGGATCACTAATATTATTGGATACTGCAAATTCACCATGACTATTTGCTCTTTCAGTTAAATATAAGGGTTTTTAAGGGCGAATTAGTTTTAAATTGAGTTAATTCGGAAGATTGGAGAGTAGGTATTTATATCGTTGAATAATTTTCTTGATTAACGAAATGCTAATTGGAAAAAAGAATTCTTTGAAGCCGCAAGCAGGGCCTCTGTATTTTGGTAGTTAAATTCAATCCGTCCGTCTGATGACTGGTAGTTACAGCAAATAGATGAAAGGTTACCCACTTCTAGGGTTCAAGTACATCTTACCTGGAGTTACTCGGAAATAGAGAGGAACATTGTTCTTCGTTTCGAAGGGAGTGCAACTGTAGGACAATGCTCATTTGGGTTTTTAAGAATGTAATAAATTTATTTACACCATTTAAGAACAGCTGAAGCATCTTTCGGTGTAACTTTATAAATTTGAGTCCGTACTACGCAAATAAATATGCAAAGTGCCTTTTGAAAATTTAATAAAATATTGAATGGAATGGCGATGTTCTTTTCCTGTTTTAAACTTGAAATTCAATATTTTCGGATATAAACACGGTATATGACTGTGATCAAACAAATTTCAGGAGTCTAATTGACTATAAAAAAGTATTTTTAAGCACATGCTGATGGCCAATTTTTATTCGAATACTTTAAGGTAGCGATATTTTAAAATATTTTAACTCCCTGGTTCATACTGGGAATGGGGAACATGCATGAAGTTTGTTCATCATGCTAGTTAGTCTCGTTGGATAGAAAATTTTCTCACGAGTCCAAATATATAAGCCAAAACTCTCCTAGTACTCCACAAACGTCAATAAATGCTAATTAAAAATGCTCAAATATCGCTTTGTTGTCACGTGACCTGAAACGCCTCTGGCGTAATCGCACGGTGCACCATTCACTTCGCTAAAAGAGAAGAGTAGTAGAGCCTTCAATGCAAGATATCGAAGTGAAAATATTCGTCGAGCTTTGTAGTAGTTTCTAAAAGGACAAATTGACTTAAGAGAGATTTAAGAAAGCACAATACCTCAGTTTAATTTTGGTCGACTTCCTTATTTGACGAAGCAATTACTGTTTCGACGTCGAAACAGTGATTGCTTCCTCACTAGCGCCACGCGGGAGTAAAATGAGGGAGGTAAATAATCATGCGATTAATGAAAACTATTTTACGAACGTTTTTAAATATTTATTTATTGTCCATTAAGATTTAATATATCCATTGCTAGCTGAAAATCTACCTTATGCATTTACTTAGTTACCTACCATGCGGAACTTAGTCTTCCCTAATCGGCCGGAGTTGAGATCCTAATCATCGTGAAAAGGATAAAAAAGTATTTGATAGACATAGAAATAAGTTTCCAATACTATTTACTCTGTACTCAAGTTCCTGTTTTTGAACAGAAACCCACTGCAGAAACGAGACGAAATTTTAGATTTTGCGTTGACATGCAGCGAACTTTATGGGTAAATACTTAATTTACATTACCAAATGCCACATATTTCTCGTATACTCCTTATTTTACCCGTGGTTTAATCGTAATCAGTATTTATTCTCATAAATAGCCACCTTCCTTTATATATATAATCCTACAATCGGTGGACTATTAGGTTGTACATTTCTAGGGTGTTTTACAAGGTGAAATGAGTGATACATCCTAAATTTAGTGGCCATCGGAGAAATACTGGCGATTTGTTAACACCCTACGATAACCCTGATTAAAGAATGTACTTACGTTGAGAAACATCCCGTTGACAATGGAAATAAAGTATTTAACTCCATTCCGTAGTCCATCAACCACCTCCTTCTCTTATTTTTGTCCTTTGGGGCACAAGGAAAAATTTTCTCCGGCGAGAAAATAGAGGTACTTGAGCGGCGGGGCTCTAAACATGATAGATATGGTTTTCACACATTTGTCTATTGAATATCCATGCTGCAATACCAAAACATTCCACTAACCAAATGATATGGGTGTCCAACGTAGATCGCAATCTATAACCAACTTATTTTCATTTAATCTTTCCAAATCTCCCCAAACAATCCCCTTTATTTGTTTCAACAAAGCCTTGGCAACCTAAAATATTCACAGTCTGCATTTTGACGTTAAAACAGCAATTATTTTCGCCTAAGTTGCATTTGAGCCCTCGTAGATCGATTTTCTATCCACTTCCTCAGTCTGACATCAGTGGATACCGTGCCGTGACGTCACGCTCCGATGACGTCGTGTTTTCAAGCAGCCGATTAAGATCAATTTTTAAAGTCTCATAACTCAGCTAAAAATCATTATTCATCCGCGAAAATTTCGGCGAGTGCATTTGAGGCAGGGAGCTTCTTATTCAAGTACTTTAAAAAAATTGTGCATGTTCCCCATTTTGTAATTATCGTTGTAATCGTTAAATTATGTTGTGTGTTATCTGTCGGTAACCGAGGAGATAATGCAAATATGTTTTTTTATTGCAAGGCAAATCGTATACGCGCTGAAATTTATACTTTCCAACGTGGAAAATCGGAAAATTTTGTATCTTTTTTTCTCTCGAAATTGGTCAATGAATACACTGATTTATTTAGTATTGCCATTTTGTACATTATAGTGCTGGTAATAAAAAGCGTAAATAATATTTTTCATATAAAGGGGAGACATAATTGACTTATTCGCTTGATTTTTCTGATCATAGTTATGCCTTGTATGGAAAAAAGAGGAAATTTGAAACAGTTTTTAGCCAAGCAAATTGTCAGTCCTCCGTCATCTTGCTTCTAAAAATGTAATTGTTTTCTTTTTAGCCTTGGTATATTGATATCGTCACTAAGAGATCAAATTTCAGACTATTTTCTGGGCTAGTAGAAAAGGAATCAATAAAAGTGCATACGAAAATGGATGTAGTATCCCTTTATGAAATGCTAGTTTTAAAGATAGCTTTCAATATTTTTTTCTCTTTCTTGTCTATATAATATATACATATGTATTTCATCCAGTTAATTCATAGAACTTGAATCTTATTTATGTGCGTTTAATATCTCCAGCATACCTGATATTAATGGATTTAAGCGTCCCTATGGTAATCAAATTAAAAACAATAACTCATCGCTGATTGATTGGTAGCTATTATCTCTCATCTGATTATTACGTTTTATAGCTATAAAAAGGGGAATTATCCCGCAATACTAAATATTTTTATCCCTTCCAGTTTCCTTGAGTATTTCGCTTATGGTCCTTTTATTTTCTCTATGAAATAATTGTTCGTTATTTTTTTTAGAATTTCCTTTCTCCTTTCACCCGGTCTATGCCAACATCGGTAAGATATGCCGGTTTTTTAATCCAGAAATAATAAATATGTGAGGAATGCCTCTCCGAGAAGAAATTTGCTCTGAAATATATGCAGGGAGTATACGGGAGAGGCTTCGCTTCCCGTGGATAGACGGGAAGAATTTTTCCGATTTTTTCAGAATATTTAATTAAATAAAACTTGTAGTGGTGATGATACCCTCACGACCTGCGAGGAAAAATTATTCCACGGCGTGAAGCCGTGGTTAATCAACCGCGTTGCCCGGAATATATTTATCTACACGCAGTGTTCGCTGCATTTTGGCCCCGTGAATAATTATCGCCCGTGATGAAGCTCAATTTGTGCTTGGGTGGAGCTCCAAGCATCAATATGGTAATCATTACTCGTATGCTTTGAAATTTTATACGGGAAGCCGCTTTGTAAAATATGAGGGGGCTTTTTGACCCTGAAACTCGACCATTTTATTTGTTTTAATTTTGAAAATTACGTGGTTTGATCGTCGGTGGAGTGGAAAGCATCAGAACATCATTTTCAATCGATTGAAGAAACTAACAGCAACTAATTTAAAAAATAATAAATTTCGGTCGCATCCTGATGGGCCATTTAGTTGGGTTTCATGAATTATTAATGAAGTAGGCATTTTAGTTCATAACTCGCATGCAGCGATATCAATCAAAATGGTGCTTCTCTTTCGGGTTAACCTCTGACAAAATATTTGGAAGGTAAATTATTTTAAACTATTTAATCGGGTTTTCAATAATTTCCTGCTCCAATGTACTTCAATCCAATCAAAAAATTGAAAAGTGATAGAAAAATTAGGAAATTAAAAGGGCTATTTGTGAAAGTATTCATTTGATGTCACGCTTTCTTCCGAATTTTTTTTCATGCATGTAAAAAAGACTGTAGCCACACGAGACATAAGTGGTACGCAATGCTCGAGAGTACGTGTGGAGAGTAATATGCTGAGAGAAATCAGACACATGTTTTAGTAAAATATTGACATTTTGTGGAGCAAAGCCCGTTAGCCTTCTATGCAAAGCAAAGGATAGAATTCTCTCTGGACCCCAATGCGGGATATACCAAGTTAACTGCAACCAGGGCAGTGCATGCATCGCACAAACTGCTGAGCGCTAAAGAAACGGCTCCAAGAACACCAAATAGCCACAAGAAATCAACAACTAGGCTTCTCAGCCACAGCTGAACACACCAGGAGTGGATCAGGTTACAATGTTTACAAGACAAAAGTATAAATTTCCAAGAAGGAAAGATACTATCCACGTGTCATTAAGGAAGCGAGAGATATTATGAAGTCTACGAAAGTCTTCAATAGGGAATACAGATACCAGCTATCCAGCTCATGGAGAGGAGTGCTTAAACCAACTCGATAGAAAAAGTTCAAGCTATACACAAGGGGAGACGGACCAATGAGAAGTCTACGGCCTCCTATATGGATCAATGATAAGACACCTGACTCCGACGGATGTGCATAAAAGACGGTCCACCTCTTTGCACTTCATTGACAGAAAGAAAATGCTTACGTCCAATACTGAATATAAGATGGGGGACAGAGGATTATGACAACGAAAGAATATATAAAAAATCTGGGATTCAAAACATGCAATTACTAATAAGAGAACATTGCAAAACATACTATGAAAAACTAAAAAATAATGACGAAATAACAATCAAAAACTTAGCAACAACAAAAACCAGTACTTGGGACAAACATACAAGGACAGAGTCCTGTTTGCATATATAGGCCGGGGTAGCCATAAAAAAGGGAAATGAAGGAAGATGGAACATTGCAAAAAATCGGTGAACCGATTGACAGCAAATGAAAGCTGTTTTAACAGCAAGACACGCGCACTTCATTGACCTGAAGAAGCCACTGCAATGCCGGTGAAACCGTTGTCAGCAAAGGTGGGCACACACAAAGATGGCGGTGCATAACTTGTAAACCTCTTCGATGGAGCGTAGTGGTTTGTGCATTGCTCCTTAGAACTAAAAGGCCGTGGTTTGATTCCCGGTACATGGTTTTTTTTAAATTCCATTGTAATTAATTTGAATATCATGGCCGTTTGCCCACCAGGCTTGAAATATACCACGTGCATCTTCATGTGCGGTGTTAACGTTGAAATTGGGTTCACCTTTGGTGATGGCTTTTTGGAAACCCATATTTGCACGCTTTACCATCTTGGAACTTGGATGGTATAAAGTCTGCGCAGTTTTACGGATCACCTTTTCATACTCAAAATAAAGATTTCGCGCTTTATTTGCAGCCCCATTCTCAGATGGGAAATAAGGATTTTAATGCACTTAATTTAATGTGGACTACCTCAGTAATCTTAATATAATTTCTCAAGTCCATTATTTTTTACCACCTTTCTTCCCTTCGTTTAACACACGAGGTATTAACCTTGTCTACTCCATGATGAAAGAAAGCAAATGGTGATTTCGACACTTTTTAATTCCAAAAATCAGCAATTTACCATGGTTTCAGCGGATTGTGTCTTTTTCAAGGTTTTCTCCCATTGAAAATGACACAATGCGTTGAAACCTGGGTCGGTTGTTGATTTTTGGAATTAAATAGAGTGGAAAATACCATTTGTGTTCTTTCATCATGGATGCGTCGAACTTACACCAACTCAAGCCTGAAACGATTTTATACTTGTCTTCTCCTTCCCTGTGTCTCCTAGCCATTGATATTCCCTTCAATAATTAATGTGAAGTATGTTTAATTTTCTTTTTATCGAAATTAATCTTCTTCTGATGACAGTTTTTTCGAGTTTAAAAATACCGAAAAATTGCCAAAACTGTTCCACTGTTGCATAGTTGATTAACAAAAGGAATGTTGACATCCACACTTTTAAGTATCATTCTATGCATAATTTATAATAGTTTTATTAAAATATTAGTTCATTAAATCCTTTAATTTAGGACCAGGCCCAAATGTGGACATTCTAGTTCTAATTTTCTTGCGAATAGCCGTTTGATCTGAATAACTCAAAATATATAGTGTATATAGAATTATTTCCAAGCTTTTTAAGAAGAAAAAATTTCCTTTACCAGGAAATACCATCCCCGATGATAATATAAAAATAATTCAATCATATGTTGATCAATTTTTTCAATGCGTGTCCTGGTTTAAGCTATAGTTTTTAATATCTAAATCATCCAAGTTATTTGCATCAAAGTTCATTACATACTACACATTATTTGTATTGAGCTGAAAATGAGAGATGAAAATGCAATCTTTTCTTTATTAAAGTGGCAAGGCCATTCATTATGTTATGGTATGGTATGGTGCAATTATTGGTATGGTGCAATTTACTATTTATTTCATACTAAATTTTTGTTTTTCCTCATGAAAAATGTATTTTTGTTTTGGAAACTGATTTCATACCATTTATAATTAGTCAATAGCAATTGAGGTGGTTGAATATATTATGCCTATGCATGGAAAAACCTCTTCTCTTTGCTGAAAAAATCTTCGAAATTGTTGAATAAGCATTGGCAATTTAGTAAATATTCAAATTGAAACTACTTATCTGTAATTGAAACGCTATTATTACTTGTAAATTTGTTTTTCTTTTACTCTCATGTCATTCTGCTCTTCTAAACTATTATATGTCGTGACAATAATAATGCACCCAACTGCTTGAGAAAAATACATTTTGTCTTTTTTCTTTGTTTTTAATAGGGGGCAATATTTTTCCACAATTACGATGAACCTTTATAGACGCAAATTAAAACATTCTCACTAAAACATTTGGAAGCACTCATTTCCTCCATACATTCAGATTATGTAGCGCATATTAATTCAATCACTGATTACCATATTTTCAGCCCACGCTGTCTATAAAAAACTAAAAGGTATGTGTTTCTAATTATTCTGTTTCCTTTTCAGTATTACTCCTACATTTTCATTCATACAGCTTATTTTTAATCAAACGTGTGCAGTCAACGGCAGTGGGGAAGTGAACGCGTAAAAATAAATATCATCCAATCCACTGCCTCAAACAGTATACTCTGTCAATGACCATTTACTGATCCGATTTGAAAGCCCTTGTTAGTACAATCCCCAATCCTTTTGGTCTTTTAAAACCTCGATCCAGGCATTTTCTGAAACTCAACAGGTACTCTCAAAATGTGAAAATATGGATCGGCCAAGTCCATTGTTACCTCTGGTGTGCCCATGAAACAATGGAAAACGGATTATGCACGAGGATTTAAAAGTGCATGCAAGCTTTTTTCAATGACACGCGACCGACCGAAATAGTGCTTCGAAAAATCGGCAAAAAATAATAAAGCCATCGCTGCAAAAATAGTCTTTTTAGAGCATCGCTGGTAAATTCAGAGGTTCTCCTGGTTAAAAGGTGATTTTTGTTTCGGAGTCCGCTGGGTTTGGTACCTCTTTGTGTTTTCCCTTCACTCGCCGAATACTTTTTTTTTCTTCTCCCTTTCTCTAAGTTAAAAAAAAATCAAAAACGGTTCGCATGGCCTGGTTTATGTTTTTTTTTATTTGTTATTGTTTTCCCGAGTGGGAACGGCGCTTTCGGTGAATGGCACGCGAGGTTTGAAGGAGTGGTCTTATGTTCGCTGACAGTAGAGCAGCGAAAAATTTTTGAAAAAGAATAGTTTGCCGAGTTATTATCTGTTATTTTTTTCTTAAAAACGATAAGGGGTTGTGAATGGGAGTGGGATGGGGATTAAAAATGTGAAACTTTGGGGTTTGTGAGGGAAGGTAAGGGATTTTGCGATTGGAAACTTGGAAAAGGCAGGAGTTACGGGGAGAGGTTATTTTTTTTAAAGGGGCGAAAAAGAAGACAAGAGAGCGATGGGTTTAAGAGAGGAGGAGGGGTCAGGGAGGTCTTTGGGGGGAAGAGAAGTCATCTGGAGATGGAAATAATGAGGCAGTCGAGATTAAGGAGTGGATGGAAGACGTTTGAAGAGACCTGGGACAGATAAGAGGTTGAGATATTAAGGAGCGGAATCTTGTCACTCAGTGAAACGGGTCCCCTGCATAATTCATCTTGAGGTGCTTCGATGTTTCAGTTGCTGAAAAAGGTCCCGACTAAACTTAAGCCTCGTTCATAACAAATTAACTTGACGACAGAGTGGAATAAAAAAACTGTATTTGAAAATTTTGCCCATTTTTGCTCGAGTTATTTTTTTGCTACAAATTTTAGCTACTTAGCATTTTTTGTTAGTTTTATTTATCCTGAGCATATATGATTCGTATTTAAAAGAAACTTACACTCTTAGAAGCACAGTAATACTATATAGTAGTATAGAAAACTGGAAACGAATGGGAGCATGAAGAAAAATCCTTTTTTTGTTAGTATTTCTTTTAATATCGAGTTTTAAAATGAAAACACACTTCACTTCATTATTTCACATGATAATTTTTAAAACAGATATCATGTAAATTTAAATTACATTTCTCACAACATTTTTAAAAATTTTTTTAGCTCATAGCACACCGGTTTTTTCCTTGCAGTATTAACGATCCAATGGTCGGTGTGATCAGATCTTATTTCACTAGAAATACGTAGAAGTAAGTCTTTAGATGACTTAGGTCTCCCTCCTCCAACTGATTGCCTGCCCTATTTCTTCCAATGCACTTAAACAATATGCCTTCTGAATACTAGATAATCAAGATCTTTGTTGTTTTCCTGAATAGATGGCATGCATTGTGAATACAGGTATCCAAGCAAAAGCAGAATAAGGGCCACCACCACTTCTTTGATGGAATGGATATCCTATAGATTTCAATTTTTTCATCCGTACTGCCTATTCCTCCCATGAAACGGTTATATTGTGACACAACGTGTGGAAGAGCTATTGGCATTTTTTTTCCTTTCAACGGAAACCCATGTGCTGGCAGTACCAGTGGGGATACAGAGTCACATAAAGTTATCGAAAGTACCGTTCTATTGTCATTCCATGATGTTATAGTACAATTTTTAAAGTATCAGAGCGATAGTCATAGCGTCCTCTCCTTAGTTTCCTTTTTTTCTACTTCAGATATTGAACAACCTTCCAATGGATTTTTCATCTCTGTTCCTGTATATTTATAACCTAATTTTGACATTCTATCTAACAGCTTTACCGAGGGGAAAATTCTATTAGCACATATTTTGTATGGAATATTTTTTGGCAGAATACTGACCAGATTTAAAATCACTGATGCTCCGAGGCCAAATTCTGAATTGGGGCGATCTACCTGCTTTCCCTAATAGGGTTCAAATTGCATCAAATAACCTAATGGGTCACAGAGACACCACAGTTTGTATCCATATCTTATATGCTTTCTTTTTAGAAGTAATTTAGTCCCATGGTTACCGAAATAAGGAACCATTCTTTCATCAACTGATAAACGTTCTACTACCGTGGCATGCTTTAAAAAGCGTTTGTTCACCAAATTAGACAGCGGCGTCATTTTTCCAAATTAGTCATTTTTAGGTAGATTTTTATTATCACAGCAATGGACGAAACACTTTATGAGTCAAATTTGTTTCTTCTCATGACATCAGAAACCAGTCTATTGAAACACTCGGAATCCGTTTCCTACCGCATCCTCCATCGAGGAACAGTTACATACCCAGATAAGAAGCAAACCGATAAAGCATCGAACATTATCACAGTAAATTTCAAAGCTATGATTAACCTTTATGCTCTCTAGCATAAATCAAAAAAATATTTTTTTAGAAAGTAATATGCCTCATCATCGATAAAAAGCTCAAAACATGACACTGGTTTGGAAGGTTTCAATTTTTGGTTGGTCATGCAGAGGTGAAACAAATTCAGGAAACTCCTGCACCAAATCCTTTTTCGCTCAGTCCCGCAAAACCTTTGATATTTTTCTAACGAGGCAGACTGGCCACAGGGTCCTCATCCCTATCATCACTACATGTTCTGCAATATCGTCCTCGGCGCACAAACTCAGCTCCAGCCTCTGCTTCTAGCTGGCGTCCATTTATATTGCTGATATTGCCTCCTTCATCTTCATCACCACTGTCCTCCGCACTTCCTTCACCATCATCAGTTGGCGTGAGAAAATTGTCTGCTCTCGTTATTTCTTCGTCATCTTCCAGTATTCTAAGTACTTCTCCAGTGTTCAAAACCTTTGAATATTTGTGAAATAAATGTATTATACGCACATCATAAATAATTTTTTTACCTGATGAAGGCGCTACAAAAATATGGAACACATTAATTGTTTTACTTTTCTGATAACTTTTTTTCGGATTATCTGGTTTCGGCATTCACTGATTTGTTCACCTAAACTGTTTCCCCCTTCCACTCCCCACACCCCAATTCCATATTCCCCCACCTCCTACCTTAGCCTGGGTATACATACCGAGAGAGTTTTTGTTGGATTACCATGAAAATGACACATAGTGTCGAAACCATGGTCGATTAATTGTTAAATAAAATAGTGTGGATATTATCATTTGTGTTTTAATCATGGATGTAGCATTATTTCACAAAATTAAGCCTGAAACGATTTTTTTATACGTTCTGGATGGTAAATTTGGCTCAATGAAGGGTGTTAAATATTCAAGTTCTCATTCATAAAAGAGCCTTTTTCTGCGTGAAAACAACGCGAGTTCGGTAATTTTACTTTTTGGAATACAAAAATATCTTCTTTTATGAAGTTTTTGCATGATTCCAATTTGTTTACCATGAATTTTGGTGAAATCCATGCTCGTCATATTTAAGGCTGGGTAACCCTTAAATTTATTAATTTTAAAATTTCTGTACATAGGTAAGTTCCATTCAAACTAATCACTAGGTTGCAGTTAAATATGAACGGTTAATGAGGTTTTTGCATTTTCTCTAAAATTTCAGAGCAGTAAGTTTTAAATTGTAATGGAAAGCAATGAGTAATAGTGTAATGTATATTTCTGAAATTTTCTATTCCTTTAATTTTTTTTTGTGCCTTGAATTGAATTCAGGTTTTTAAATAATAACAGTAAGCCACGAATATGAAACGAGTAATTTTTTTATTCGATCGAAGGCAATATCTCTCTCGGTTGCCTCCTGTATCCTTACATTACATGCACCTGCATATTTGTATGCACCGTGAACTTAGGATAAAATTTATCTCATGCTTTGAACGGTGTATAAAACCCACTTTAGTGACTGAGAGTCACAAAGATAAGCAATAACGATGAGCTATTTTTGTAGCAAGAGATGACATTCATGAGTTGAATTGAAAACCAAGTATAGAATGGATTTTATTTTCGCCTGCTCTCTCCGGGGCTAAAATAATTCTGCCTCAAAAAAAGAGAGGTAGAAGTGAATTATTTTAACTCAATGTTACAACTACCCGCTTTAATTTAATATAATTAACCTGCATATTACCATAAAATTTTGACATCTAATTTTTAAATATCTAGCTTTCAGGTGGTGTTGCCCTCTGGTGCAAATATTTATATCGCAACTGAAAGCCAATAATTTGCGGCGCATGTTCAAATTTTATTAATGTATTAATTTAGTCATTAATAAAATGAATTTGCCAAACTTTTTAAAATACTCGCTTAAAATCCAGGAATTTGAATTGATAATATCATTATGTTAGAGGTAAGGAGTATTTATAACATCAGAATTGAGCATTCCATATGAGCCTCGTTGAAATATGTTTCATCAAATGGCAGTTTACTTTTCACTGTTGCAAATTAAAAGCTAAATTGCTTTATTTGATTCGCATTGTTTATTGATAGTGCATTATGGATTAGTATTTTTATGGATTAGTAGTAAATGAAAAAAGGCGAAAAACCAATTTTGATTATTTCAAATGTTAATTCTATAATTGGTATAAAACAAGATTGATACAATATAGAAACAATTTATTGTATCTTTATTAGCTAAAACGAAACTCTATGGTACTCATTGCGAGTGATTGTTTACTATATTAATTTTAAGGATGATTCCCATGGGGAAAAGCAAGACTTAAAGATTGGGCCACTAAGTCTCTTTGCCTGATTTCATCTTCACGCAGGAATTATTAATATTAACGTCTATTTTTTGCACTCATGTTGAAGTTTTACCCTATTTCAAACCACAGTACCTATATCAAACTAATTTTCTGTGTCACCATGAAATGGTGATAATGCGAGAAAATGATAAGAATATAAAACGTTCTAAATCATGCATAGTTTAACTTCGAAGTTTGTAAAGATTCTCTGGCCTCATTTTAGTCAGAATTTGCTTTACCTTAACGGAAGTTTGTTCCGTAGTTTATTATGAAATTTATTACGGAATAAATTTGGCACATCCAGCACAACGCGCGAGGGATTAATATCCGGGGAACTGCTGGTTTGCATACATTTAAACAGTCTGTATGCCTTAAATATTTTGAGCGGAAATATTGACAATCGATTATATTGGATTTCAGTTCCTTTATCTCATGTGATCAGCTTGTTTCTCTTACCTGCCTGTTTTAAAAATTGATATATAAATGCTATTTTAATCCCGTTGATGCGAAATGAATGTTTATTTTCGCTTAATATTCAGTACTTGAATAGAACGTGGTAAAATAGCCTTAAACTGAATATTTTTGTCACTTTGATTTATATCTGAAAATGTTTTACTAAATTTGGTTTAGAGAAAAAGTTTATTTGTTGGCTTTCAAACAATTTTCTTATTGTTGTTATTAAATTTTTATGGATGGCAAACAATAAATTATAGATCGAAATATAATCCTGAAATTCCGCTATACGTGCGTCAAATACTCCGATCCGTCGAATAATATGATGGATAAAAGTTTTGCGCCATTTTCATCAGATGCTGCCACACATATTTTTGAAGCCACATTTAGGAAGTTAGGATAAATTGAAATTGAGTTAAAAAAATTATCGACTTTACTATACCCAAAACATCCCTTTTATTCTTGGTGCTTAAAGATTAAATTAATACAAAAAGTAATTTTATTTCATTAAAAATATATTTTTAAAAGAGGCATCATTGATTAAACGTGAGTTAAATATTTTTTTAAGCTTAAAAGGTATTCATTACGAAGAAGTTTTAATCCATACAAATTAAATTATGTCACTGTCAAGTTTTGAATTGAAAACGCCATCTTTGTGCTGCAAAAGGAAATACCAATTACAGTGCGGTTTTCATGCTTGTTCGTTGCATCATCATGGAGTTATTGATTTTGGATATTATTGATGGTTATTGTTAATTAGAATATAAACTCTAGATTAGTACTATTAATCGCTTTTAGATCCACGGAAATAGCCACGAGTTAGACGCAGCTTGCTATGATAGGAGAACTGATGACCTATGGGTAGTTGTTCATTTTTAATATCTAAATATTCCTAATGCAATGCATTTAAAATTGATGGTTTGAAGTGTGCCAGGTTAGTTGGGGCATAAATTGATGTGATGGACCTCTGTAGAGTTCACCTGATGGCTACGTCTTACGCTGAAACCATGGTCGTGTAAATATGTAAATAAATATTTCATGTGAAATCACAAAGTTTCTTCTTTTTCATTTTTTTATGCATTTACATTTCTCTAATTATATTATGAATTTTAAAGGTGGAATGTCTTTTACTTCAACCGTTAGGATATTTTTTAAACTGTTTACTCACCCAAGCGTAGCAGAAAATATCCTCATTTGACATGATGTTTTTTCCTTGTGGCTGAAGTAGGCCCGCCGAGATGTTACTGATGGTGTTACTGGCAGGTCGCTCACCACCCAGACCCTAATGTTTACCTTATACTCGACGTCACATGAGAATTGCGATGAGCTGAGGAACTTTTCGCTGTCTGGACCTTCTCTGACGCGCTAGAACTCGTGTTTACTTGTGTAAATTCTGCCCTAATGTATATTCTTTATAAATACCTGTTTGAATACCAATAGCTAGCTTTCTCACGTTGCATTGCCAAAATAAGACATACTGTATCAAATATCTGGAAAAAAGCTGGATGAGCACCATCATGCAGCAGGTAAGCATGTTGACAGAAGCAAACTTAGTTTCGGAAGTAAAATAGATCCCTTACTTCAAAATAAACATACTTGTTTATGGATTTAAGGTTTCCGTGGCGTTTCTCTATAAGAGTCACGAATTTTGGGTGTTCCTCCACGTTGTGTTGTCCATACTGTTGTCATCGTCCACCATTACTAATTATATTTGCTAGACTTAGATTGCTTGCACAATTGAGAACGGATATCTTTAAGAGCGACACGGAGAATATAATATTAGAGCCCCACTATATTTCCAGGTCTGACAGAAGCTATAAATTAAGAGAGATATTTTGCCGAACGGATAGATTCTAATTCCTTTTTCCCCCGAACCATAAAGAACTTTAATAAATGCCAGTCGTAATTTCATAATAGCATTTCCTTCTTATGTGCAAATGTCTGGTGTCCTAACACCCCCTGCCACACGTCTTTTAGGCGGCTTGATGGGTATAATGTAGATGTACTACTGCTTTCGTCACCTATGGACATCAAAACGCGGAGGAACACCCAAAAGCCGTGGCTCTTATTTGTTACTGTTTTTATTCTATCATCTAATGTTTTAGGACGATCAGGGAATAATGAGGTTAGAAACTGATCGTTTAGAAGAAAAATTAAAAAGAGAAGAGAGGCAAAAATAAATTCCTGAGAACGATAATTCACTTCACATCAATTTCCCTCTGTTTCCTCCACTTATCTTAGAGATGGTGCTTTTAATCATTAATTATAATGCTACTCTATTGTTCTGTAATGCATTTCTGTAGTCCATCACTAATTTTGTGATTTCTCATAAGCTCTTTAAGGGCTTGGTGTATGCGTTCTGTGTTCATTTTCCGATGGGAGATTTACGTTATGCTCTGAAGACCAATGTATTGTGCGCTTCAGTGTCTGTAAGTTCCAGCGAAGAGCTAGTGAATGAAGCGTTTTATAAAGGGAAATGTGTCGCTGCGCTACTTTACAACGAAAATATAATCCTTATAAATACATGTCTCATACAATTTTGAAAAATTGTGATGAAAATGCATGCTTATAGCAGCACATTTTTCTCATTTATTACCTGCTTGCCTGCATGGGCAATCCTGCTCTTTTAGGATTCAATGGCGACGTTTGATAATTTTCAAATACATTTATTTTTCCTTATGATAACACTTTGAGGGTAAAATAAACCTATTCAAACCCTTTCCGCATGACTTTACATGCACAAAGTTTTTAGCAGTTTCGTTTAGAATATGCCTAGGTTTACTGGGCAAGCATTAGTGATGCCGAATGGCCGTTAATTACAATGGATGTGTGAATGTGAATGGATGTATCAGTTCTTTTATTTTAGCTGTATCAAAACATTTAATAATACCAATTAATGAAGTCAGGATGATGATGCATGTTGCATTAGTGTATGCAAGAGGCATTGTTTGAAGCATGAAGTGGAATTGATATGCTAAGCTTGGTTTATATTTTTGCGAAATGTGAATATTGAAGAGTGAAAAGCGAGAAAGTTCTGAGGGCCTAAATAACTATCAAGCATATCATTTCTTTGTCTTTATTACTGGAGGGAAAGTCTTAGAAGTTCTATATTAAATTAAGATAGATGATTTCCCCTGAAATTAAGAGTTCGAAAGGCTTGATAAATATATATTACATAACGCGATGAAAGAAATAATTCTTTTATTGAAAGTGGAAAGATTTAGATTTTTTTTCTAGTGATGGCAAAGAGAGACATTTCAAGACTGACCAAAGTTTTAGCAGAAAGGAAATGCGCTTATTCTTCAGTCAATGAAACTCGAGAAGATCAAATCATCGTTGATCAAATTTCAAAAAAATGATAATCATGGGAGATGGATCGGTAGATATTTTTTGGAATGATAGATAAAAGAAACAAAGGATCTCTTTGGAACATTCGGTTTGAGGAAACTTCCGCACAGTTCGGTTCGTATAGCTCAAAGGTTCCTAGATAAATGATTCAAAATCACAAAATATCATTAGTGAGTCTCTTTTCTGTTCATTTTTCCCTTGTGATGGTTATTAAGGTTATGGTTAAAAGCGAGTTTTGTACTTATAGGGGGAATATAATTTCAGATTTATCAGTAAAATATAACTTCCAATTTGAGCAGGGAAGAGAACAAAGATTACTCCTTATCGAATGAAAAACGCTAAGTCGACAGCTAACTCTCTAAAGCCGCAGATAATACGCTTAATTGGCCTTTCAACTAAGAAAGGGTTGACCTTACATTCTAAAGAAAAGAGATTGGTCCAGTCTTCCGTGACCTCACGAAATCTCTCAAATAAATATATAGACGGGAGAAATACACTAGTTTTTTATTCATGCAATCACATGAAGGTATATAGGGACGGAAAAATAAGCGTTCTTTACCTGTATTGAACAGAAAATGGTTGCGGTCGACTTGGATTGTTGGAGTACAATGCGTCCTTTCCATGTGCATGAGGAGGAGGAAGGCAATTGGTAGCCTCTTGCTTTTTTGCAAATTATTCCCGTCGGCGGTGAGTTTTTTATCCTGCATTAGCCTGCTATTGAATCTATTCGTCTGCTATAATAGTAGAGTTACTGAAAATTGTGTGCCGTTCTGTTATTTGGAAAAGGTACGAATAAATCTTCCCTTGAGGTCATTGAAGGTAACCCTTTTGTGACATATTTCTTTCACTGTTTCCGTCTACATGGAAGTTTTGCAAAAAAACTCGGAGGTGCAAATGGAAGTTAAGGTGGACATTATTCTTTAGGAGTGAGAGTAAAATGGAACATTTATTGGCAGGAAAACGTCGGTGATTTAAAGTTTAATGTCTTTGTTGACACAAAAATGCAAAATATTCATACACGTTAAATTAAAGTAACCCGTATGAAATACGTGCATAATCTTTAGAAAAATGTTATTTCATGTGGATTATCCCATTCTAATTCTCAATATAAAAATAAAATTTATAATTTAATACTCCATATAGAATGAACTATACAATACCAATACACCATAAAATATAAAGTAAGACCTTTAATTTGTTAACAATATAGTTTCAATAAGATTCTAAATGAAATCATTCTCCAATCAGGCATATATTAATTTTTGTATTAAAGTTTAATTAATTTACGTGGTGTCTTATTAAATTTTTTTAGGAACTATCACTTTGAATACGTTATTTACGTATATTTTATATTGCAAAGGTCAAATTATTTTTCCTAGCTGCCCGGAGAGATTCAAGCTCTCTTAAAAAAATAAGTTTTTTTAACGCTGTCAAAGAAATAATTTTCTCTTATAAACATATTCCTCTAAATTTTCTGTAACCTCGAAATCTCTAAGTATTTGTGGATGGCTGTGGAAAAAATGAAAAATTGGTAGAGATTTCAGATGCACTAGTATTATATTTCACGACAAGGTAACTGCAAGTTAGGGTGGAATCGTGAACTTTTAGTAGGTAATTTTTATACATCTAGTGTTAAGTATATTGAATGCATTCCGATGGTAAAAGTGATGGATAGAAACATAATTCCATTTGCCACCTGAAGTGTTTCAGGGTGACATTTTAACGGTATTCACTGCGCTATCATTGGATTTTTTGCTTATCAGTGAACTATTCCCATTAATGCATGCATATCAAGTCGAACATCTGGATAAAGAAAATATGGCCTAATTAAATTGAAGTAATTGTACGGATTAGTGACAAAATTGATAAAAATTGTAACAACTCTAGCTATCATTATCCAAGGTATTATATCATCCACCATCCATCACCTACCGCTGCGACTTAGTCACAAGGAAATGGGTGACGTTAGTCAAAAAACTGCTATAAATAACAAATTCGTGGAATACTTTGTATGGAAAAGGATTTAATCAACCCAATCCTCAGAAAAATGCCTACCTCTTTGGTAAATAGGGAAATAATAATTTAGGATCATTAAATGAATTATTGGATGAATGAGATCACGATATTGAGTCAATAAAAACAGCTTTAATGAAGGTGGAAGAGAATTTACATTCATGAGACGGCTGATTGGGAAGCATAATCTTCTAAAAAGCCAAGGATGAAAAATTAGCTGATAGCCCAATGGCAGGTGTAGTTCTTTAATCATTTTGGAGAAACTAGGTGAAGCTATTTCCTGTTACAGAAGGTTTTATAACTATGCGGCCCTATTAATTTACCGCACATCAATATTTGAATTCAGTCATAACTTAATTCCTTTTGGCTTAAATTGTCGCTGGGTGAAAGTTGAGCTATGCAGTGAAGCAGAACCATCCGGGAATCAATTTTAATTGGTGAGCAAGAGACTTCTATCAATATGCTGCTCCATATTTCCCCGTGACACGTGGATTGAATCTTATGTGAGACCGCAACGCATACGAAATGGAATGCAAAAGGTCTTTAATATCTTTTTTTCCGTAATGGATAGAGAAATGAAATCCTTGATTTATATGAAAATGTATTTTTCTTGTGGACTTGAGGCAATCGAGTTGAATAGATTTAATATATTTTAGAGTCAAGTTGAGGATTAACTATCCTATATATTGCCGTGAGAGACTGAGAATTACTCATAGCTTTGAGAACATAATCCAATTTTTGCAGTCATATTAAACATTGGAAAAAAGTATAATTTATTATAATGCGATGATAGGAAAAACATTTAAAGCAATAATAATGAATAGCTGTACGAAAAAGTAACTGTCCATTTCTATATAACTATAACTGTCCATAACTATAATTTGCTGTACTTTCAGTGATTAACTGTAAACAGTCGAAATATATTTTATGTCACATTTTAATTTTTGTTCTCATTAAGTATACGTGGCAGTGAGAGGTCATGGTAGCTTTTAGTAGGTTATAGTAGCTTTTGATGCATAGGAATCTGCAATTTATATTAGCAAAAAAAAGTTATTACTGTTGGTTAGATTAGAAGTTAGTGCCTGAAAGGTTTACAGGCTGTATTCTCGGTGTGGTATGATGAAACCGTCCATGAAATCTAATATTTCGATTATTCCTTCATTTTAATGATGATAATACGTATTGAATTCGAAAAACGGTAGCAATAGCATGCTCTGAAAGACTGAATCTTGATTAAGTATTGTGACTGGAATAGAATTTTATCGGTAATTATCGGGATTAGTTGACTACGGGAATGTTCTTGTGCTCTAGTTTTCAATATGTACTTAAATATGTTTAAGATTCCCGTAAAGAACAACTGTTTTTTTGTATCTTATAGCTGCATATTTGGAAATGGAAGTGGCATAGTGTTCAAGCAAAGGGAGTGCGTGAATTTTGACCAAAGAGTGCCGGAATCACATCTCGAATAAAGCCGGAGCGACATCCTTTGAACGGCTATCACTCGGCTATCCTCGAATTATAAGTTGGCCCGGCGAAATCCAATCCTATTATGCATATTCTTAATACATGTAAGCCTGTGGCTTAGTTCAGGGGGAACCCCATCTTCACCCCTCCAAACTAACTTTATGGTAAAATCAGTGATAGTGACATTAATTATTGGTTTGTGGGTTGCAATTATTTTAGCTTGTGGTCCATTTATTGTTCATAGAATTTTTATTTGTGTTTTGAGGGTGAAATTATAAAACTATGGAGGTAGTTGGTACATTGAGGGATGAGGTTTGAGGATCGGGTGATATCGTCGGTTTGTTTTTGTTTCTAACGTTGTCTGGTAGTGTGTACTGAAGTTGACTGATTATTAAAACAAATTAGCCATGTAAAATAGCTTCTCTTTCTCTGGCATATTGTATCAGGGGCATGATTTAAGCGTATTCTTTGACGAAGCGGTGAATAAATTGATATAGGTCATTATAACCCTTGGTGGTAAATAGTATCACATTTTCTACCCGAAAAACATACAAATTAAATCTAAAACGTTTGAGGATTAAACATTGGTTTTCCTTTGTTTTGGTGAGAATGAATCACTTTGCAAGTGTATAGCGTACCAATTCAATTAAGGAAACTATCGGCGAGATAACAATGGGTTTGCCGATCTGCAATGAATAGCGATTCTGAGTTTTCAGCTGAACTCACGGGGCTATTATGAAGGCCTTTTGATCGGCTTAGAATAGCGTTGCGCGATAATCGCACCAATCCTGTTTCCTGATTGGATTGCATATTTTCAGAGGGGGTGCTCTAACTCAAGCATTGTTATCTGCTTCTCACTGCCAATCAGTTTTTTTCGCTCAAAATCCTTCCTTTGCGTGCAAAATGCGTCGATGATGCTTCAATGACTCTATTCGGAGTCTAAATACTCGCGGTGATAAGCCGTAATTTTTTTCTACACATTTCCAGTAGTTTGCTGGCCTTCACTTTTAAAACCTAGTTGCCGCATACAAATCGCTCCAGTTCGCCTCGTGGAATCCAATCCGTGGCAGCGTTCACATCCGTTGTGCTATTCTCATGGTGGATGGAATAACTCACTGGCTGACTTAGTTTATTCAAGCACTCAAACGTGCTTTTCCCCCATTTTTCTAGGCGAGCGAGTTTGAGCCAAATCACGCGTTTTACTTATTTTTCCAATTCGGTTCATCGCCTTGCAGATATTTGAATTGTTATTTTTAACACTTAATTTCTATTTTTCCTCGGCCGATCCACATTGATTACTTTTTTATTCCCAATAAGCAATAGTTTTGAAAAGTTTTTTTTTTTGTATTTCCCAGATTCTAACGGTATACTCACCAAAAAGTGAATTTTTAATTGATCGTAATAAAATGTATTGCATGACTAATTTTATTAGCGCAATTTCCTCCATTTTTTTCATTATGTTAAAATTCAAGTTCCATAAATTTCGATATTTCCATAAATTTTAAATATTGCACTTCTCATTAATGCCGATATGAAACACCACATGCACCCAAAGTAACACAAATTAAGTTAGCCATTTTAGGTATCAAAATATTTGTTTCACATCATACAAAATATCAAAATGATGTTTAAATTTATCTATTTATAATGGATAAGGTATCAGTATGATTCTTTTAAGTATAACAATATAAAGCTAATATGTTACAGAAAATTATGGAGAATGTTAAGAAATTTGAAACGAGAAAACTTTACTTAATTAAAGTGAAGTAAGGGTTTTAGTACATTTACATCCACGAGATACTGTGAAAGTCACCACCTGGTGTGTGGCATAGGCTGATTCTACAAAAAGTATGCAGCAACCATCCTGGCTTTAATCAGAAATGCGCTCGCTTGCCAGACACAGACAAAACACACAAGACTGCGAGATGCGATCAGACTAGATTAGCAGATCAGATCAGATTAGGAGAGTATTACGGACACGAACATATTACCATGTAAAATAAATCAATTAAGTAGTGAGAGAAAACGAAAAGTTAGCGTAATAAGTAGCAGTTATTACAAGCGAAAAAATTCATTCATAGTAAGCCATTAACCGTACATATTCTCCCTAATCCGAATCAAGCTCTCCTAAAGCTTAAGTATCGCAGGCATTATGGTACATTATTGTACTTGATACTAGGCAAAAGCGGTGATCTCGTCAATATTTCACTGCGAATATCTCGAGAAATATGGGATAGATAAAAATCGGAAAGATTAAGGGTCTATTTACATTTAAAACTCTATCTCAATTAATTAATATTAATTAATAAGTGGCAATAATTAAAAAAGTGGTGAGCGGTCCTACATGGGCCGTGTTTTCAAACTCCGATGGCTCATGAATAGAAGACGAAGTGATTGATTGAAAAGTATTTCATAGCTAAATATTGAGCACAAATATGATGTACTTGCGACATAATGTCCTCAGCGATTGAGGAATTGGTCGTACCTGTGGGCAACTTTTACGTACCCTCTTAGAGGATGTTGCCGAAAATGACTTCCAATGAATTTGCCTTTGTCCTAAGCTCATCGCCCGTTTGAAAATGCTTTCCTCCTTGCCAAAACTTCATTTCAGCGTAAAGATGGAAGTCATACGGCCCAAGGTCGACATTGCACGGCGAGTGATCAAAAATGTCCCATTGAAATTGCTCAAGGAGCAGTTGGGCTGCATCAGCGCTTAGATGACGGTCGTTGTCATGGATCAGGACACTTTCAGAAGTCGGCATGTCTCTTCTTTTGTTTAAAATGGGAATAGGCGTAATGTTTGACACTGAGCAGCTGAATTAATGCCAAAATTCTCTTTTAGTGGCATAAAGGTGAAGACGTGTCAATGCTTGTGGCGAGTTTTCTGGCTCTCTCTCCGCAGTGCTCTTTTGGCGGGAGAGTCAATGGGGTAGTTTCCTTCATCAAAGAAAACGAAAGGCATTGATTGTGATTCGTTACCCACCATTAGTGTTTCATAATATACAAATTATTTTGTTATACAAATCCCAGATTAGACTAATGTTATTGGTCAATTTTAACCGCATTTGAAAAAGGCCAGTTTGGCGCCCATGCGATGCCACTCCAAGTGACGTCACAGGGACCTAGTTTCTATACGAGTAGTCATGAGTTTTGGAGTTTTACATCGTCTGAGATTACCAATGCTTGCATGAGGCACAGAGCTCAGGGAAACATCTCTTAATAATCACCTATTAAAACTGCCTATGGTCGGAAAGTTTCCTTCGTTTGATAAGGTATGAATAATCCTTATTTAAGCCAAGCGCTACCTGCTTGCAGCCTGCATCTCAGCGGCGCACACATTCTCGCCCCAAGGTCACCTAACTTTGCGAAAGCGGGAACCAGAATGACGTCACACGGGATTTTCCCAGTATTCATACTTAGCCGTCGCGTTTTCGCTCGCTTGAAAATTTTCACTTTTCATTAAATCGCAAAAAATAGATGTCGCCATTTAAAAATCTAAAAGCGTGAAATACGTACTCCAGGAGTAATAATCTTTCGATTTAGGCAATAAGAAAATAATAGGAAACCACCCTATTGAGGCAGTGTAACTAATGAGATTGCCTCTAACCTTAAACTAAAAACTTACAGTTAGAAATGAATTGAACGTGTGGTGCTGAGAACGCGCAATTGCCCTACCTGCGCAGTACCCGCCTGTCGCTTGTGTGGTGTTTTTGCCGAGCGATCGGAGGTTGAAAAAAAACCTCCCTCGTATTAGGAGCATTAGTGAGTCTAAACCACATCTGAAATACATTTGTTGATACTGAGGGATTATTTTCCCTCAGTATTAGAATAGAAGATTATTCTTTATCTCATCTATTCTGTGAATGCATTCGAGAAATGCTGAGTGAAAAATAAAGGACAGGATTTGATGTTGAAATTCATGGCCATATAGCGTCACAGCTACGAAAAGTCAAGTGCTGCTTTGGAGTAGATTTCATGATTTATATTTGGAATCGGAGCGTAAATAGCAGTACGACTTTGATGGAGCAGCGAAATCAATCATGATTTACCTGCTTATTTCTACTCTAAGCCACTCTAGGAATTATGAAGTCTTCGGAATGGATAGTGGAGTTGGCATTTTATCCCCAATATCATCACAGACATAAGAAAATTTTGAAAAAAAAATTAAAAAGTTAAGCAAGAATATCTTAGGCCCAGTAGTTTTAATACTGCGAGATTGTATGAGAAAAAGAGGAGCAACGCTAGAGTGAAGTAGAGATTTTTTCAGGCATGACTCGCAAGCGTTGGGAAAGGATATGGCGTCAATCAATTTCGTTCCGTCTTTGATGAACATCTGGAATCAATCTTTTTTTATCCGCCACTCTTCCCTATAGGTTGTTTCCATTTCTATGGCCCTCAGTGGATCATTGCAAAAGAAGGGGAATAATCTATGAATCTATCACCATGGTGAAAACAATTATAATATAGGAATTGTTTTGAGTAAAGATTATTTTATGTTTTACTAAAGTAAGATACTTAGGTGCATTAACCAATTTAATTTGTCTTTAATTGTGCTGTTAACTCAGTCATAGTTTATCTATTCATTTTTCCTCTAACTATCGTTTTAAAATTCTTCAATTTTCTTGAAAGACAACATTTCGATACTGAAATGGTTAGCATAATTGTTTCACAGAAAGAAATGTGAAATTAGGCATATGTTGGAATAAATTTGACTGCACTGAGGATAATTTTCCTTACTATACATTCTTTGATAACCTTAAGAAAATTATGAGTGAAAGATCAAAACTTGGAAATTTGATTTTAAAAACTTTGGCAACCGTTATGAAAATTCAAAATCTAAAGGCTACGCTAAAGTAAAATTATGCCAAAAGTTTTTTCTTAAAGTTGAGAATGCATTGCGTCATCAATTTTCTCTACGACGTTATGGACAGGTATAGGTTGTAGTTGATAGTATAAGTTAAGTTATAATAATTAAGCTAAATAGTAAAATATATAGTTAGGTTCATGGTGAAACAAAACTCAGTACTATTCCACAAACTTTTATTTTAACAGTCTACTAGTTTCGATGTCTATACCGTCATTATCAAGACTAACGGTGACGGTATAACGGTATAAACGTCGAAACTAGTAGACTGTTAAAATATAAGTTTGTGGAATAGTCCTGAGTTTTGTTTCACCATGAATATTTCATCGTTCCACCAAGTAACGTCCAAATCAGTTGATTTTATATAGTTAGGCATAAGTTATAAGCCAAATATTTCAGGCCTGTACCTCGGGCGTTGGGGTGGATATAATCAATTTCATTCGTCTTTGATGAAGCTAAAGAATCGATAACTACTTTTTTCCACCAGTCTCGTTTCTTTTGGTGGGTTTCATCTTTGCATTCTTGTTTCTCGGGACCCCCAGTCGAGGAATGCGTAGCGAAGGGAGAAGGGTTGGGGACAAAATGTCACGAGAATGTCTCCTCTTGCTACCCCACATCTCTCTCTCTTTTTCACTGCACAGACGCTGGCTCTCGTTTCTTTTCCTCGCCAGGCTTCGCCACCGGCGCTCGCATCCACTTGTTGTCTTTTCTGCGAATCCAAAACCACGGCCTCCCGTTTGGAAATCATTTGTTCTCCCCTTTCGATCAATTGGAAGATGGCTCCCTTAAACTCATTCGATATCTCTTTTTCCCTTTTTTTTTTCTTCGATCTTTTTTTTCCACCCTTCTTTTGTTTATTTCCTCGCGTGCTCGTCGCTATCGATCCGTGCAAATGAGGTCTTTTTCCTCCCCTTGCAATTCCAATCCCTTTTTCCACCAATACCTCTTTTTTCTTCTTCAAAGGCTTACCCCTCCCTCCTGCATTTTTCCCCTTTTTGGCTCGAGCTACCGAGTGATCCCGAAACACGATCGTGCATAGGGCGAATAAAATTCGTCTATTATTTCGATTCGGTTCACTTTTTTTGTAAACTTTCTTTCTATTTTTTTTCTCTACGCTTCCCTACGTGACCCATATCCATCGGAGCGTGTTTCGTGGAACTCCAACTAGGGTTTTCCGGATTCCCAAAACTTAGGAACCTTTTCGATTCACTACCCGGAAAATGCCCTTATTTCACCGTAACTGTTTAAATTTTCCTTGTCCAAGCTTTTTTAGCATTCTGTTTTATGTTCTGTTTAGCATCGACCAGTTCTAGACTTAATTTTTGATCACTATTATTTATTCAAAGGGAAAGGAGAGGCAATGAATTATATGAAAAGGAAGAATATTTAATTCCTTTTTGAATTATTTTGCATGAATTTATTGTTAAAGAATTTAGCGTGGTTTTTGGTTGATTAACTTCCTGATATTCTTCATGTTCATTTTACTTAACTGATGAGTGGCAATGCTCAAATAAAGAACTTCAATACCTTAAGCCTTTGCGTTCCAACGTTGAGGCTGGTTCTATAGGCCTAGTGCTACCATCAGATCCAGCGACAATTTTAGCTCGACATCACAAGGCGCTGCGATCGTACAAGGGCTCAAGGGATTATACATACAACATTCCAAGAGATATCACACGTGGAAAATTTTAAAGAAAAAACTCTTTGATAAAACATGGATACTAAAAAAACCATTGGATTTTTACTTCAAACAATAAAATAAGAACATTTTGAGGACAGCAATCAATAATGTCACTTTTTTTCTAAAAATTATTTTGAAAAAAAATAATATTTAAAAAAATTGTACCAGAAAGGTTTAGTGAGATATTTAATTATATTTTCATAGTATCATACTCGAATGTATGCTTGTAGAATTTTAGTTCTTCGCGTCGCATGGTTCGAAGGAATAATTTCGAATAAGTTCGAAGCATTAATAAGGTGGAAGGGTTTCTCACCGGGCCAGGTATTGGTTTGTTTTACTCACTAAAATCAGGGGCAACAGCAAAACTTGGACCTGGCACGAATAATTATCAGCTTTGCATTGTAAAAGAAGGCGCTTGAAATTAACTTGGAAGAAAAGAACACAAATAGAGACAAATAAATCCAACTTAGCAATACGTGGAAAATCATGATCAATCATTGTACACGAAAAAAACAATCGAGAAAGAACCAATCAGGGCACTAAAGGATATAACTATATAAATAAACAAACAACATACCGGCAATGATTTGCCTTCAAATTCTACCCCTGAAGACGAATGCAGAATCAGCCTCAGGGATGCCAATAAATTATCCCTTCGGGTGTATGCTTTCTTTGTCTTTAGTTTTATTATTAGTTGATTTAGTATTCGCAACAAGCTAGTAATAAGGTTACATTGAAGCAGAAAAACAGAATTCATTGAGGCATAGGTGGTATTATTAAAAGAAAAATATTAATTAAAATTGATAATTCTCTATTCCCCATGTCTCTGAGAGATATATACATGATTAATGAATGAAAATTTTACTTTTAGCCCTATTGGGTATACTGAGTCTTCCGGCTTGCTAAGTACTAATTTTTCTATTAATTATTCACAACATGGTTAAGTAGTGCCATCGACTTAAATCATCCCCAAACATGTCCCAAATTAACTATTTGTTCCAGTTTCGATTTTTGGGAGATAATTTGGGGCTCCTCTCAAAGCTGTACGGTGGTTGACGCCACCGATTGTAGCTTAAGCCTTTCCCCCATAATAATTAGGAAAAGTAAAAAGTTTTTCTTATTCGTGACCTCCGTATCCAAGTGTCAAATAAAAGCACCTTATTTTGATACCTGTCTTTTTACATTATCTAAAGTGGTTATGTTACAGACTATTATTTTACGTAATCAGAAACCTAAGTAGTAAATAATAATGAGAAAAGGAAGAAATTTATTATTGATGAAAACATTTTTCTCTATTTGTTCATCAAATTTCAAATTATTTAATGCAATTAGTCGCAGCACAAGTTATGACCATTTTGGTCAGCGAAGGATCTCTTTCTTCAAGAGGTTTCAATACCCCATTTCTCCTTATTGGATTTTCCTTCTACAAGATTCATTCATTTGTGGACTCTGATCAACCGGACGCCCAAAGGCTCGTACATCTCTCCACTTCTACTCAACCCCTCTCCCCACACTTTTAAGTCTCCAGCTCGTGACCCAATTACACTGAAGCACATTTAGAGCCGGCGCCCGACATTCCAATCTTTAACGAAATATTTCCCGTGGACGGTGCAAATGGAATGTGTTTCTTCTTCCTTTCCTTCCAAAGAGGACAGCCTATTTTGTTCATCCCCTTGCCCTAAAGGCCCTTTCGACGCTACCCCTACCACTCGTTCTCTAATCACCCACCCCCCTACGCCTCGCCTCCTTCCCCCTCCATTTTCCGATCTTCGATTGTTGTCCCTTGAAATAATATCTCCACCCACAGCGAGGCTTGCTTCCTGTCGACGAAATAACTTCCTCGTCATCAATTTCAATAATTCCGAACCTTTCTTTTATTTTTCGAGGAGGGATCTTATATTTTTACCTCCGACTCTCGGAATTTGTTTTATCTTTTTTTAAATCGTATTGTTTATTTGACATGAGATTCGGTGGCTAACGTATGGATTCAAAATATTTTTTTTAGACAGGGTGTTGAAGCAATCTCCGAATTCCGGAATTTGTTTGTAGTTTCAAGCGATCACTTCATTCTTTACTCGTTTATCAAAATCAAAGGCCGTCATTGAAGTGTATAAAACTGTATTAAAATATTTATGTATTCCTTATTTAGCATTAATTGTAATTTACCGTGCTGAGGAGTGAGTTGGAGGGCTTGTTATGTTATGGCCTGAAAATATTATCTATTTATATTTTCGCCTCGTCGCTGTCCTCTAATATACATTATAAATTGATAAATGTGCATTGATCCATTTTACTGCCACAATTTAAGGTCAAAACTATGCTAATTAAGTACAATTATTTCGATGCATTCATCATATTGTAACTGCAACTATTTGCTTTAAAACGAATTCAAACTACGATACATATTACCTGTATAATATTTGCATCGTATCGAAATTTGATCTAGAAATATCATACTTATTAGTTTCAGTGATTTTTCCTCCGCCCGACTCTCATGTTACTTTAAGCGGAATCCAATCTTTCAGAGACTTCTAGCATAAAATATAATTCGGAAAGGATAAAAAACTAACTAATTGCTAAATATGAAGAATTCAACTTCTTTGGCAAATTTTTCGCATTATTTGTCCCAAAAAAAAACATGATTTTTTATCAAAAATCTAGATAGACAATTAATGTCATCTTTGGATGTTAATTGTAAATTTAGGCTCTTACTTCAATTTATTTTTAAGAAAATACTTCTGACGGCTACAATAGTTGCAATTAATATTTTTAGAATGATTGCAATTTGTAAAAGCAAATGCTACATTTATTTTAAGGCGTTACAAAATAAAAATAATTATTTATTCGTATTTCTAAATTACATTTAGTCTTCCAATTGGTAAACTGAAACAATGACAATGCTCCAGATTCTAAGTTAATTATCTTCTTTGTTTTTAAATTATTTTGCCAAATTTTATTTTATTTAACCAAAAACATAGGAATGGTTGATATATATGTATTATCATAAGTACAATATTTGCGAAATAGATATGTATTTGGAGAAGAGCAGTCATTTTCTGCCATCTGATGAATAAATTCTCAACAAATTTTCAATTCAAATAAGTGAAGGCAGTTATTTTATATAAGTTCTAAATAAATAGACTAAATCAGTGATGCCTTATCTATGCATTTTGGCAGTTTTCCTATGTTTTAATAATTTAGAAAACGGTTAAACGGAAAGAACTCTCCGGCTTGAAAAATCAACTAAATAATTGTAAACACGTCAAAAACTCTGTAATTGAATGGTTTATGCTTATGGTATGGTATGGTATATGGTATGGTATGGCTGTAATTGAATGACTTATGGTATAATTATGTAAATATTTGTCAAACAAAAATGTGAATATTGCTGTTAAATTATAAATGATATATTAAAATTTTTACTAATATCATGAAAATCTGGTTATATTTTATGTTAGTCATTGTGACTGTTAATGATAGAACTGTGTGAAAGTAGAATGTTTTCAAAGAAAATTCTACTGCCGCTTCTAATTGAGTCAACAAAAAAAATTAACATTTCATCATCAACGCAAGTCATTTTTGAAATCAAAAGCGCTTAAGTGTGTATACCTATTACCATTTTTAATTATTTCACAAAGTGTCTTTATTGGGAAAAATCCCTGATATGTGAAGCACACAATAACGAAACTTTCATAATAATATGTGTTAATTTTTTATGTGAAAAAGTGTTTATAATTTGATCAGGACGTGGGATGATTGTGAACTTAATACTTATTTATCGGACTCGCCATCAGCTATGATCTCTAACTTTTCAGTTGGAAATCTATTCTGACTACTGACGCATAAATCTGATTAAAACACTGAATATTATGTGGAACAACGCGTGTCATGGACAAGCTGTGATATTTTAGCAGATTTCGAATTAAAGTGGTTTGAATAGCTACAATTTCTGGACGTAGCTCTTTTCAATAGAGATATTTCATCGACACTGATTGAAGTTGATAACTAGGCCGTCATAGAGCTGTGCCGAAAAGGAAAATTTCGCCGAGTACGCCCTAGGATATGAGGCAAAATGGCCTTTCACTTCAGAGACGCGATTATGAAATAGTGAAAAAGAAGCTTAAAGAGTTTGCTTTTGCGTGCGCGGGATAGAGTATAACGCTCTTGCGCCCGATGTTATTAAATGTCGATATTAATGTCGAGGCCAGATGTCGAGCTAATGGCAGCACCGAATGCTGAAAATTGCGTGAAATTCCGTGCGAGTTAATTAAACTGGACTCGATGATAGAGTGACGACGCTTTAGAGTTTTTGGATGCCTTTGCCAAGATTATTGGCTCAGCGGGGAGGGAGAAAAAGGGAAAGAATAATTTTCCTGGAATATAAGTTACTGCTCGTGCATTATTGAATTAGTTATAAGCCTCAATCAGCATAAGGATTCATTTTGCCGCCATAAAAGTTTACTAGTCATTACGTTTGAATATACTCAATGAATCTTTTATTACTTTCATTTTTTTGCTGGGAAAAATCATAATGTGAATGCGAACTGAAGTAATGATTTGACACAAAAAATCCACTTTCAATTTAAAAGGCTTTTAAATTAATGTGAAGGCAAATCAAAAGTTAATTGGTAGTTTTCATTGCCGCCATTCTTTCAGTTCCATGATTTTACAGTACCAATGTGTTCTTAGTTCAACACTCTCGGTGCTCAGGTCAGTTTAGATAGAGGAAGAAAGAGCTTATCCCAGAATAATCCAAAGGCGTGTTAATTCCTGTGATGTCGCAACATTTTTCTTCTCAGAGAATAATAATCACTTTAACTCTTAAGCACTTTATTTCATCCCCTCCATCCAAAATGGCTCTCTGTCTAACAATCCACTCCTTACTCCCCATCACCATAGCGCCTTCAACTCCAAAACACCGAAATAAATACAAATAACCAAAATGCAATTTAAACATCAGTGCATAATTAATTACGCAAAACATCATAGACGCACAGTTACATTTCCCATGCTTGGAAATGGCCAGTCCTTTTCCCCTTCTCCTAATCTCTGTGGTGTTTACTGGCTTCACCGGGGTTGGAACTCGGTATCTTTCTATTAGCCGCCATTACCACTATCCAATACCAGCCATTAGCTCTATAAATTACTGCTCGGCCCCAAATGGATCTTTATTTTACAAAGTTCTTACTCATTATAATATATACGAACGATTCATATGCATTTGAAAAAGTAAAATAAAATGGCGCACAAATTTAGAAAAAAAGAGTTACTTTGCTTAGAGTCTTTAGCATTCACACTACTTCGTTTAGCCTACCAGAGTACACTTATCAGTGATTAAACTAAAAGGTAGGTTTGGAAACTTGATGGTAGACCACACCCCGAACTTAATAAGTCACAGTAATGCAATGCCAATCATTCTGGGTAATGGGCCACCACGCACCTGGAGCATTATTTTGTCATGATTACCTCAGACTTCAATCAGGATTAGTATTTAGGACCATCTAATCAGCTTGTCAGGGCATTTACCCTTCAGGCTATCACGTTCCTCCACTAGAAAAAAGATGTAATAAATTTTACTCCAAAACAGATACGAAAGATTTTTGGTGTACTTATGCGATTGTAAAACTTTTGATTTCATTCATTAGTCTTCCTTTGGACGCAATGGATCTGAGAGATACATTGCGAATGTTTTTGCATTTCTGCTTGCCACTAAGCGGCAAAGACCCTCGGCACTTATAGTAGCTGTTTGTTTTGACATGCGCAATGTAGCCTTTTGCTTTTCGCATTTATGCCGACGGATCAGTGGCGTTTTATTTAGCATAGTTGAACAAAATAATGGCATAATAGATTTAAAAAAACCGTTATTAGCGAAATACGTTTACAAAATAAAAAACACTGATCTTATAGGATTCACATGCTAAAATATCTTCTATATTATTTCTACTGTATAGATACCTTTTTCTCAACTTATACGCAACCTAACTCTACAAATGAGGTACCAAAATACACAGAATTTATCAGAAAACATGCGACGGCATATCTTACTTCCTAAATATTGCTATTGTTTCCTAAAATTGGATTTTTAAATAATCACAAAAAGCACGGTAAATATTCCTGACGTTAACGGCGCACAAACTGATACGTGTGTTCATTTGCAACAATATCTCGCATTCTTTAAATAACTTTTATCTAAATGCGGCTGATTCCACATTCAAGTCTTATGTTGATACGAAAGTATGAGTCATCATGTGCGTTTAACAGAGGATAGTGTAATTACTTCCAATGTTGTGTTTAAAGAGGTCCTCTGACCTCAATCTGTACATGAACATTCCAATTAAATTTGTACATAAGACCCTGTCTTTTTTCCTGCATTTTAAAATTAGAAACGCGGCTATCCCTCTGTGGACCTGCATTGAAAAGAGCGGGGGAAGCCCGCTGGGAGCGGACGCAGAACGCTCGTATTACATATAGTTATAGTTTCATAGCATAAGAGCATGTGGAATCACACCTTGCTGGATCGGTATAGGGCCGTATGACGACGTATTAAGGAGTATATAAGTATAGTATTCATCGTTGAAGTTTTAGACTATACTAATAACGGTGCTTTAAACTTAAAAAGTGTATCACTGAGCCGTGCCAATAGTTAATAATGTTTTTACACATCTGTGCCTGGCAGGCACATTGCGCCTGAACTCAGAAATTCCAATATTGTGCCTGACGGAAAATTAATAAGATAAAAACTGCTGTAGTAATTTTCCACAGTACTGTAGCCAAACAACCGGTTTCAACGCTTACACGTCATCATCAATAGCTGTCTCTGACGTGTAACGACGAATAATGACGCTTAAACGTTGAAAAAGTGAATAAATTGGAGTGTAAAATTATCACAGGTGCTTGTATCAGATGACTATGAATTTCCACAAAGTGAACCCGTTAGCAATCGATCTCATTCATTAATTACCAATACGAAAATTATGTGTTTGAGTACACGATTTGATTGGATGTGGAACGCGCAATTAATGGATTACATGGCGATGAGTTAAAGGAAAAAAGGAGGGGTGAGCTCTTTTTAAGGGATGAGGGATGGGTGATTCAGGAATGGGGTCAGAAAGTCGACCTGGGCCAGTCGAGAGCCTTGTTTTTAAGAGGGTGAAGGGCTTCTCAACCTTTTGAGCAGAAGGGTCGAACTTGATGTTTTTTCTTTCTTCTCCTTCTTCTCTTTTCTCCTTTCCGCCTCCTTCTCCTTTCCGTGGGTCAGTGAGCTCATTTTCTGAAAGTCAAGGATGGGGCTGACTGAGGTGAAAAATAAATCAGCTGAATACAACATCCTATTCCGAAAGTTAACTTCCGGCTGCCGTTTAAATATTTGATGGGGTCCAAAAATCCGAAATCACCTTAAGACTTCCCGTTAATGCACTTATTTCTCATGAACGTCCTTAAATATTAGGGTGATTCTGATTACCGATCTATCAGAGATTGAGAGCAAATACAAGATTTCAAAACTTGTGCCCTCCTTTCATCACGGCAAATATTATAGAACTTGATTCATTAAGGCACATGGATTAAATCATTGAACTTTGAAGTATATATAATCAGCAATATTATTAATTTTCGTTGGCAATATTAGAAAATTTAACTCTTCCTTGATACACATAATGCGGGTAAGTTGGCTTGAGTTTTTTTTCTTCATTTCCGCTGGTGATTCAATCAGAACAAGTTTAAAAAATATTGCTCACGTTAAGAGCAGTTTTTCTTACATTTTAAGCTATCTTAGCTCTCCATTTATGCTGGTGATATCTGTCTTCATTTACTCATATTTCCATTTCTTTTAAAATTTAACTGTTGGCGTAGCATTTCTTTAATCATTTTTAATGTTTAAAAATTTGATCGCTTTAAATTGAAACCCAGAAGGAATTTTTTACGCTATGAGAAACCGAAGTGGTCAATAACGTTAAGTGTTAATTTGGACAATATACTTTAGCAAAGCTACCATTCGCTAAAACTGATTTTTTGATATTACGAGTCCTTTCAAATTCAGATAATCTCAATGAGATATATTTTACATATTTGGCTTATTACTCTATTATTTAGTGATTCTCTGAAAAGTGGTGACTTATTGAAACGGTGCTAAATAATGAAAATCTATCGTGAATAAAAAAAACTCTCTATGAAAAAACGAAATGAAAGTTTTGACTTATTTAAGATTATTGATAACCCTCTGTTTTAAAAACAATGAATAGCAAAGTGTTATAAAATCTTTGTACACTGGCAGTACGGCTTTAATTCTGATTCTCATTATTAATAATTTCTTTAAGTAACTCAAATGGAATTGTAGGTGAAATATTTAATTCCACCACGTCAACAGAAAATTACATATTTTCCTCTTTGTTCGCAGAGAATTTATTTCTTTCCTATGCGTTTGAGAATGTCTTACTCGATAGTATCATTAATTAACGACAAGAATTATTGCAAAGATCAATTATAAACTCTACGAAAGCAACTTATTGTACCAATCCCAAAAGGAACGAAACGATAATGTTTCTTTTTGTTGGTGAGTGTTTGGTCAAAGCTGTACAAATACTTTGAAACATTAAAAAACATTAAAAATCGGATTCAAATCATGATTACAGGGAACTAATCGAAGGATTGGTAAACTGATTGACAAGCTGGTCTCAATGGCATACCGTTAACCTCAGTAAAAAGTCATGAAACGTTGAGGTTTTCTTTAATTGGTCAGTATTTGATCAAAACTGTACAAATACTTCCTGGAAACATTAAAAAGGGGATACAGGGCATGATTTTAGGGGACTAATCTTAGGATTGGTAAACTGACTATCAAGCTGGCCCCAGCAGCACGCCGTAAACCTCTAACAAAAGGAAAGAAACGTTTAGCTATATTTTAATTGGCCATTGTTTGATCCAAGGGGACTGAATTGAGGAGGTCCAACTTCATTCCGTGGAGGGAAGATTTCCGTTGCCACTTTGGCCGTATTTTAATCGATTTTCAAATATGTCCGCGGGGCGGTGATGAGTCCAATGAGATCCACATTTTTATATTTTGCAGTATATCTGAGATTGCGAGAAATAGCATTCAAAAGTTATGAATTTGATGGATAACATCATTAGTCAACAATCATAGGATTGGTTTGACGCAGCTCTCAATTTCTCCCTCCTACCCACCAACCTTAATTATAACGACGTATTTCTTCTCTTTTACATCCTTCATAACCTGTCCTATGTAACTCATTCGGGGCCGTGCCTTGCCCTTTTCCCCTTCCACTTGTCCTTCAACGATATTCTTCATCGGGCCATCATGCCTCAAAATGTGGCGAAATAAGTTGTCCCGTATGGTATGGCATGGTATTTAAGGAGGCGACCGACAGCTGAGGTCATTTGCGCCATGAGGAAAGGTGTAGGTAAGGAGGGGTGGAGAGAAATCCGGCGTCGGCATAAGCCTGCTCTTAACGAAAGGCGCCAAGGGGACCACGGCTTAACGTCCCATCCGACGGACTGAGTGCTGCGCTTTATATGTCTTCCACACAACATTCAGCATGGATCGGGCAGTCACTAAAAATTCTCTGCCATCTCCGGGATTTGAATCTGATCCCGCCGAGTGGGAAGCCAGCACTCTAGCCACCACACCCACCCGATCCCCTGTTGTCCCGTCTTCTGCTTAACGTTTTTAGGAGGCTTCTCTTTTCTCCCACTATTCTTAGCACTTCCTCGTTACTTAATCACATCATCATGTATATAAATGTCAGTTTACACCCCTAATTGCACCTGAAACTAGGATCAATATGTCCGTCAGCGACCCAGTGGCGACTTTTCTAACCGCATTTAAATGCGCGATGGCTGACAACACATTTAGAGGCCGACTTTTTTGTAATATTCGTGGTGTGATCAAAGCTGTACTAATGATTCCTGGAAATAATAAAAAGAGGATGCAAGGCATGATTTTAGGGAACTAATCCAAGGATCGGTAAACTGATTATCAAACTGGCCCCAACACCCTACCGTAAACCTCGACCAAACTTCCCCCGGCGGCGGTATCCCGCGCTTAATGGAGGATGCGTTGGGAGGGACAAGTTATTGAATACAGCTTTAAACTTCGGGGCAGGAGCTGATTCTCGTCTCTCGGTGAGAAGACGTCCTATAAACGAGGAAATAGGATTAATGGCTGGAGTGGATGAAGCTGATAGGACTTTGCGGCGCTTAAGAGACACGTCTGGAAGTAGGTTTTTTTATTTTCGTGTGATTCAGTGGAGCCCTAAACGCTTTGACCAGCTTCTCAGGGTTTATGCCCGCAGTCAAACACAACCGACCCATAAATCTACTCTGCTTTGAGCGCGATTTGTATGGCCGTGCGTGTTTACCCAAGGACATCAAAAGGTGTCCTGTCTTTGATGAAAAGCATTGCCCCAACGGTATCGCTTATAATCGATATTTGTTTTGTCGAACGGCCTTGCTCATACTATTTGGTGAAAGAGGAATACGTTATTTTGATATCCTTTTGACTGAGAAATAAATTTTTCTGTCGTTTACAAATATTCCTCTAGAATTGTTAACGAGGGGCATATTAAGGGAAGGGAAATTTCTTCATCTTTGGGCCAAAATCTAATCTATGTTATTAAAGGGTCATTTCAAATCCATTTTATGACAAATAAGCACTTATTTAGGGTTATCATAAAATAATGGTACGGTTTTGAGCATAGTTGAAATGAAAACAGCATTTATTACAGTTTATATCATTATTTTTTAGAATTTTTCGTCTCAAACCATTAAATTATTTCGTCAAAATCCATTTTATTGAAATATATTACATGGTCAATACATTTCTATACATGCGCCCTTGGTTGTTCATCAAGGGAGAAGCCTGGTTTCGGAATTAGCCTCCTTCTAACGAAAGGCACCGAGGTAACCACGGCTAAATGTCCCATCTGACGGACAGAGAGTTGCACTCGAAGTACCCTCCTCAAGGCGCTCAAGCAGGGAGACTGAAAAATATCTGCCACCCTATCCTCACTATTTCCCTTTGAAATACAAAAACTACGCCGATCTTCATCGGAAGTTGGACGGGCCCACACGGAAAAAAACGTTTCTACATCTACATAATACCCCGTAAGCCGCCTAAAAGGCGTGTGGCAGGGGGTGTTAGGACACCAGCCGTTTAAGCTAAAAAAATGAAGTGCTCTAACGAAGTTGGGACTAGGTTTATTAAAGTCCTTTATGGTTCGGGGAAAAACGAATTACCATATGTAACCGTTCGGCAAAACATATCTCTTTATTTATCGCTTCTATCGGACCTGAAAATATAGTGTGGCTCGAATATTATATTCTCTGTGTCGCTCTTAAAGAGAGAACTATCGAATTCTGATGTTTATCAAGCTTTTCGGTTCATATGGAACATTGAAAAATTACGGATAACAATGCACTTGAAAGCAGAAATAAATACAAAAATGAACGTTAACAATATTAAAAGGTTATTGCAATAAAAAGTAGTGAAAATAAAATCATTTCTAACAACCTATCCTTTAAGTAAGGCCTGTTTAAGAAACTTTCAACTGCAGTTGTGTATTCATGTATCAGTATAAACTAAAGAGGAACGACCTACCGTTCGATAGATCGAAACACGATTAGTAAATTATATAAAACCATATTTGGTTAACAATATAGAGTTTGATAATTGTTGACAAACAAGCAAGCACCTTCGTAAAATTAATCATAACTTCGATGAAAGTTACAAAACTCTGAGTCGTATTGAATTAATTAAGTTATTTTTACCAAACTCTTCTCTCAATTTACAAAAATATGAAATATCAAAATGTTCGATGAAATATATCAAAAGCGTTTGATAAAATAAATCAAGTGCTCATTAATTTACATAAGTTAAAGTATATTTAACAAATATACTCCCTATCACACCAATTTGATAGTTTCAATCAAATCTTTTTTCCGTGCAGGATAACAAGGGTGCTAAATTGAAACCTTTTCACAAAATTGTAGACAACCATTCAATTTGGGGATCGGGTTGGCGTGATGCATAGAGTGTTGGATTCCCATCCCGTGGGATCGGGTTCAAATCCCGACGGTGGCAGAGAATTTTCTGAGACTGCCCGATCCATTCTTGAGTGCTGTGAGGAGAACATTTCAAGCGTAACACTCCGTCCGTCGGATGGGATGTGAAGCCGTGGTCCCCTTGGCGCCTTTCGTTAAGAGCAGGCTAATGCCGACGCCGGGTTTCTCTCCACCCTTCCTTACCTACCCTTCCCTCATGGCGCGAATGACCTCAGCTGGTGGTCGCCTCTACAAATACCTCCATTTTCAGCTTTGTTCAACAAATCCTTAATATTATTCGCAGAACGACCTCTATCTCTTTAATTACTCAAGCAGGGATTTGGCAGCCATTGAAAAATCACTGCCACCCTATCTCTACTATGTTACAGTGAAACCTGTATTAACCCTTTCTAACCCAGAGCTGATTATGGGAGAAATCAAATTTGAAGATTTTTCATTTTGAAAACTTGAAAATTTAACACTCAATTATAATTATCGTGGCAGCTAAATATTTCGTCATTAAAATTTACACTACAAAATAATATGTAGTTTAGATACTTACTAAATAGAGCTGAAAGTTTAACCATTTTTGATGTTGCTTAGAAGCAACATTGGGTTATAAACGGTTGAGCGAAATCTCTCGGGCCCTTCACTTTTTTCCGGATAAGATGGTATTCCGCTTAACTCAGGGACTGACAATTCAAAAAAGACCGCGAAAGTCATATCACGTCTATTGCATGCGTTACCTAAAAGGTATTATAACCGCACCATTCTTTTATGATATTCCTGTAAAATGTCAGATGCTTTCCCAGCGAGCAATATAATCGACATCTTCACTATTTACGAATGAAACATTCTTATCATAAAATATATTCGAATTGACCAGGCCATTATGCATCGTAAATAAATACAAAGTCATTTCATTCATCGATTCGACCCGAAAATCATATACAGCTTAGGATTCAGATTCATTTTCCTGTGCCAACCCGTACTTAAAGTTTGTTTGTTAATTTGCAATGATTTCACCCGGGATATGATCCCATGACCACCCAATGAGCAGCCCAACGCTCTAACTATTCGGCCATAAGACTCTCAAATATTGTTGTAAAAATAAATAAATAGAGAGTAATCATGAAAAACAGAAATCGTCAGACACTCTTAACTTTTATTTTGGCAACCTTATTCAACTTGGTCTTTATTGCTTGGTTTAACGTCATTTCAATGAATCTGCCACTTATGATGGCGGGTATGCGCATTATTTAGGGGTATTTCTCTTGTCCTTGTTGCTGTAAAAGGCAATTTCAATTCTAAAGGAATTTAAAACAAGCAAATTGGGTTAAGCAGAGGTAATGATTTGTTATATCTTTTTTCTAGTAGAGGAACGTGATATCCTAGTGGGTATAGCCCTTGACTTGCTTATCGGAGGGTTCGAGACACTAGTCCCGATTGAAGCCGTCGTTGATCACCATACAAAAATTCCCCTAATGCGTGGTGCGCAAGGGAAAGGAACTGGCCCACTTACCCTGAATTTGTGGTATTACATTACTGTGGCTTAGTTTGGGATGCACTCTACCTGTCCAAACTAACCAAATGGTTTTAAAACTAACCTTAGGCCCACTGATGATTGATCTTGTGAGTTGATTCTGCGAGATTAATTTACTTTGGATCAGAAAATTTTAGCACTTTTTTAATTCATCATGGCAAAACGTCATGTTCATTTTAAAAAAATAACATGGCAAGTATACGCATTCATGTTCAGGAAAATGAATTTCCGTTTTTTTCTCTATATTACATCAGCGGAAGTATGAGTTAAATCGAAAAAATTCACTGTATGAACGTAATATCAATTTATTTACGATATTCAGCCACTGCTCATGTATATTTAATATGGTAGCTTGGCACTTTTTATGAGCCATGCAGTGGAGTTCCTGCCACCATGGATCACTTTCTGAGCCGATCGTGTCATATCATGGATCGGATTTACTCCCTAAGCTTGTTTTGCTTGCATTACTTCCATCCTCTGACTCCTTTATCGTTTCATTCTCCTTCTCAAAGAGTGATACTTTTTTGTAAAACGAGGCGAATCCTTTTATAATATGAATATCCACATTGCTGACATGACTGGAAAATGAGATGGTAGCACAATGGAGACTCAATTTCTCCATAAATAAGAGCCTTTGGCATTTCGCCTCAATACAATCCGGTATCTTTCCTCAGTATGGAAGAGCCTTATGGGGATTTCCAAAAAAAATATTAAGAAAGTTTTATTTTCTAACTAGTAGCAACAAGGCGTAGATTTTTATGGAATTGTCAGCTTTATTAAATTACATGGAGGGAACTGAACTCTCTCTTCCCAAACATTCAGTGGACGAAGAATTGACTCGATTTTTCACTGTCAATCGTTAAACCGCCTTACACTCTAAAACTTTATTTTGGTGTCCTCATTGTACTTGGTCTTTATTGTTTGGTTCAACCTGCTTTCAATGAATTCAAAATACCCTACTAAATTACTGTTGAAATTAACAAAGGTATCTTTGCAACTTTGTTGTCTCCAGAACGAATTCGGATGTATTACCGAAAATAATTTTACTGCCCAGAACGTCAAATTTTTGATAGTTGTGGTTTTCAATAGTTTTCTAGATAATAAATAGATGAAAGCAGGTGCTCTTTAGCTTTATAACTTATGTAAATAAGGAAAATCTAATTTGATTATTAATTAGGGTTCAGGAATTATTTTGAGGAACATCTTGCAAGGCTCAATGTGAAAAAGCACAAAAAAAACAGTTTACACAAGAAAAACGTTACGACTCGAGTTTGCTTATTTCGGTACCATTGTGTAAAAAACACTATTTGTTTTCATTTTTCACTGTGCATTTACAATGTAGTTACGTAAAGCACCATTTCCTCCCTCTAACAGTTAATATGTGGAACTACACTCACTCAATCGTAGCGACCCGAATGTTGACTTTGGTATGTGAGGTTAGAGTTCATCCCAGACTAAGACACAGGTGTGTGATTTACATAAATTCAAGGTACTGAACAAGTACTTCTCTTAGCCACATATTCTGATCAGTCTGCTGACCTCACGGTGTCAAGCTTTACGAGCCAGGTCTACAAGTCAACTAATTTTTTACTCTGTATAATGATCAATGCAGGAGATCATCCCTTCTGGAATTGCTAGAATTGTGTGCAATTACGGTTGACTCCGTGAAGGTGTCCTAAGCTGAAGGTCGAAGACGTGGGCATGAATTTTTTTAATTCACTTATATTATTTGTTATTGATCTCCCGGTGTAAAAGCCAAATAGTGCTGTTTTGGGGGTGATGAAGACTAATAAATATAAATAAATATATAGGGTGCCTCATTTATCTTGACCACCCGAAATAACTTTTTGTCCAGGTGCAAATTCAAAAATGAGTCAAGTAAATGTTCATTAGCCATCAGGGGGACATTAATCAGCACGATTGCCTTCCTTGTAGCTTTGTTATTTACAAAGATATGAACAGCGGTATGTCTTTTTTTAATGGCACCCTATATTTTTTATTCGGCAATTCATTTCCTCTCCTATAACTCCTCCAGTTCATATCTTTGTAAATAACAAAGCTACAAGGAAGGCAATCATGCTGATTAATGTCCCCTTGACGGCTAATGAACTTTGCTTGACACATTTTTGAATTTGCATCTGAACAATAAGTTATTTCAGGTGGTCAAGATAAATGGGACACCCTCTATAATTGGCTTATTACCACAAAGTCACCTTGAGCGCTCCAGTATATAGTATTTAATCTTTAGCCAACTCTGTTAGCCATTGTTTGTAGAGAAATGTAACGCGCATTCTATGATGGGACAATGATGAAAGTTGATCTTTGGCAGTCATCTGGTTCTCACGCAAATTTCTTTCCGTCAGATGGTGGACCAGGAGCGCATCCGTCTGGTGGTGCTGGGCGGTGCGGGTGTGGGCAAGAGCAGCATCCTGCAGCGCTTCCTCTTCCGCACCTTCCCCGAGAGACACAAGAGGACCGTCGAGGACCTCTACACGCGGGACTTCAAACTAGCCAGACACCTCCCGCCCATCCAGCCCAACCAGTCCGCCACTCCAGGTGCGTACGAAGATGTACTTCATCCCTTTGAGTGATTTAAAAATTTTCTAACATGATTAGGTACGAATACAATAAGCACTTTTTACCTGACCGAAGAAGGCCTTCGTCATCATCATCGCTGGTCAACAATCCTAAAATTGTGGGTGAACTCTTTTCGGGATTCCCACCGGGTTGATATATCCATAATAGTCTATTATGAATAAACTAACCCGGTGGGAAACCCGAGAAGAGTTTACCCACACTATTCCCCGGGAAAGCATAAAACCATATTTCACAATACTAAGATTGATTTGACGCAGCCGCCAATAAATTCTCTTCTCACCTTATCTTTTCGCACCAGCGTATTTCTTCTCTATCATATCCTGTTCACACATTCTGTTTGTATTTACTATATCCTCTGGTGCGTCACTAGGCCACTTGTTGATTCATTCCTCTACTTTAATTTGTTATGGCTTCTGATGCAAAGGAAGAATCTATCTATAATCACAATGAGTGCAAAATTTATCATATTTTAAATTTAATCTCGGGAGTATAAAAAATCTAAAAAGAGTAATTTTTAATAGAGAGTCTCGCTACAATTACGTAGAGAAAAACCTCTTGATACTAAAACCCAAGCACAACGTAGCAGAGTCTATTTGTATGTTGTGTTACGCAATTAAAAATGTTAGTTATGTCGGGAGAGAGGGAGGACATTGGGACGCCTTCCGTCTGCTTGAAGAATTTTACATCGTACATGAAGAGCGTCGTTGTCAGTGCATTATGAAATAGTTCCACTGTATTCTGGTCGAAGCGTGTTCGAAGTGTGGCATTAGTTTTAACTTGATGATTTTTTTTAATAATTCAATACGGACATTTTTTGCGAAATTTGTAAAACTTTGAGGCCATGTAATTTGCTTAAAAAAGTAACCTATGAAAAACGATTTGCGTCGAAACATGCCGTAATGTATTTAAAACAAAACAGGGCAAAGATTCGAATTCCATACTAAAAAAAAAACCTTTTTTGGGGTTTTGTCCATCTTTTTTAGATTTCAGCCCTCTGTGCGCCTCTTACTTCCTCTTTTTCCTCCTTAGCACTGCTCCTGTCTTTGATGAAAAGCATTGCTCCTACGGCATCGCTTATAATCGATATTTGGTTTTGTCGAACGACCTTGCTCATGCTATTTGGTGAAAGAGGAATACTTAAAGAAAGATTTCGTGCTTTCCCGGCGAATGGACTTAGTGAAGAGTTCTCGGGATCGCCACCGGGTCAGGAACTC